>NW_010403134.1:7727-27478 GCF_000710305.1 Buceros rhinoceros silvestris | reverse complement strand
GGGTTTTCTCTTTGCCCTCCGCCAGTGATGCGGAAAGCGGTTTGGGGGGAGTTTGCTTTCGGAGGGTGGTTTTGGCGTGGCTCTTTTAGCAAGCTGGTGAATGAGAAAGCTCTTGGTGAGCCCTGCTCTCGGCTGGGTGCTGGCGTGAGATGGGACCTCCTCTCTGTGATGAGTTTGTCTGTGTCTCTTTGCCTGGGGGGTCCCTTTTGTTGACCCTCCCCAAGGTAGTCTCCCGTGGTTGACCCCCCGTGGTCCCTCCCCAGTGTGGTCTTGGAAGGAGCAGCACTTGTTTGCTGAAAGCAGCCTTGGATATTTTTTTCTTCTCATTCTTGCAGACTAGTTGAGTCTCTCAACTCTTTTAAGCATTGACTATGTTTCCTATAATTAATACCAGCCATAACTGCAATGTTGAAAGAGAAATTACCTAATTCCAAGAAAAAAATGAAAATTTATTACTAGTACATGAGAGAAAATGAATATGAAACTTGGAGAGAGGAGCCCTGTAGAAGATAAATAGAAAGGCAAGTGGAGTATTGACTTGATCCTTTTCTAGTGCAGGGTAATTTGGCTTCTAAAGTGAGTTAGATCATAATAAATTAAATTTAGATTTCTGCACATCAGTTACTTAACTCCCAAGACAGAATTCTGGTATGAGGAAGAGGTGATAATACATGACGGAAATATTATAATGAAGACCTTACCTAGTAACCTATAACTGATGTGCTGTCCCTGTGTGAGCGAAGGGGATTTCTCCTTACGCTTTTTCTTGCTTTACCGATCCCTGATCAGGTGCCAAGAAACAAGTGAGTCCCTGTGTGCAGGTCAGGGAGGTCTTCTGCTTCCCACCACTTGCATAACTGGGAGCTCTTAATCTGAGGCCACTGCCTCACTTTCCCTCGCTGCTTTGCACGGGTATTTTTTTGCACAGATTGGTGCATGCACATGTTCGAGCATCCTCCTCCAATTTCAGTTACCCTTGTGGGTAAGAATGGGATGGAAAGCTGAAGAACACCCAGAAGATTTGGGCAGGAGATGTGAAATGATAGCAAATGGCCAAACCTGATTATCTGCTTCTGGGTGAGAAAGTTAACCCAGTCCCTGGGCTTGTTTTGTGGTCATATAGTGGTTAAAATAACTCTTTAATCTCTGTTTGGGATCTACTTGCTTTTGATCTCAGGCGTGTATTTAGCTACCCAATATTTAGGAACCATCCTACTGAAA
This sequence comes from Buceros rhinoceros silvestris, assembly GCF_000710305.1. Taxonomy (NCBI): domain Eukaryota; kingdom Metazoa; phylum Chordata; class Aves; order Bucerotiformes; family Bucerotidae; genus Buceros; species Buceros rhinoceros. The sequence goes on along the minus strand of NW_010403134.1, from coordinate 26,257 downwards.
GCTTTCCTCAATCCAAAAGGGAGAGCCTGAGTGAATCAAGGTGTGCTGATGTCTTTTGGGTGGAGATTTCATGGGGATTGTCCTGGTTTGAGTTAGAACAGCACTCATGCTGTTCAGTGATTTTACTTATGATTTTACTTACTCTCCAAGTGACAGCACATTTGTGCAGACAGCGTCTGCTCCTGGAGGTGATAACGCTCGGTGTGCACAGCTCCTGCCAGGGACTGGTGTGCAGAAAGGCTCTGGCTTATCCTCGCTCCTGGGCAGACCGAGGTCACTGCTCAATCCTGTGTGTCACGGTGGGGTGCAGTAAGTGAGAGGCTGTTCCTGCGGGGAGGAGCGGACAGGACAGGTGACCCTACCCTGACCAACAAGGTGTTCCAGCCCATACACGTTGTATTCGGTGTAAAGCTGAGGGGTCACAAGGGTCCATCTCTCTTTGTCAATGGCTGGTGTCCAAGCAGGACTCTGTACATTCTGCCTTCAATCCCAGTCCGTGCATCCCTGAATCCTGTTCTGGAATCCAGCCCCTGCATCGGGTCCCTGTCTGCCACCGAGTCCAGTCTGGGCCTTCCCCAGTGCCTGCCCACAGCATCAGTGGTGACTGTGATGTGACTGACATCAGGGGGTTGAGTTTGGTATTGTATTTCTTATTATTCTTTTCATTAAAGCAGGTCTCTCTCCCTTATTCCTTTTCTCTTCCCCTTTAGGGAAGGGAGAGAGGTTAATAGCATCTGTCATTTGCCCAGTGGCTGGCCCAGCCCTAGCACTTGACAGGGGTGTTAGTTTACTATCTGTGGTATGAACTAAGAATGCAACCCTTGGATGCGAGGTACATCCAGGACAGGATAAGAAGCAAATGCCATGGGTTAAGGCACTGGTATTTTTCCATGTATCCTTTTACTTCAAGAACCTCCCAGTAACAGGATGGTAGTGGGTTAGATGGATGCTGGGGAAATGCCATCACAGACCTCAAAGCATGTGCCAGGACTCTCCTGTGACCCCCTGCTTCTGCTGGCCTGCCCAGAGCCTCGCTGCCCTTGCAGCATGTGCACAAACTCCAGTTTTCCTAGAGCTGTGGGAACCCACCAGCCCTCCCACTGGAGCCGTCAGATGCTTGCCTGGCTTCACCCTTCTAGCTGATCCAAGGCTGTTGGGTTTAACTGATGTTAAATATATATATATATGCATTCAGCAAAGCCATTGCTCTTCTTATTAGGATTGCTAAAACCAGCTTACTTTTCTTTACAGCATTAAAACTTAGGGAGTGCAACTCAGCAGTGGTTGTTCTACTGGTGCCACGCCTCCCGGGGTCATCATGAAATCTTATAAACATCACACTGTCAGGGTCTCTGCAATGCAATCAGCTCACTTTCCCCTGATCTTTTACTGTGGCAGTAAATCACATTCTGCAAGATACCTTAGAGAAAACATAAATAATATTTATCACCCTGTGTGTGTTGGTCCTCCTGAAAGCTCGCAGGAGGGTTACGTACATCTTCCTCGTAAACCTCCTGTGGTGACTTTAAGGGTTTCAAAACTTTCTCACAGCCTTAAATAACTTTTTCTTGGTCCTGAATAACTTTCCACCAGTACGGCTGGTGGCTCGGGGGTTTCTTCTGATCTTCCCTGCTCTGGGGTAAGTGCTGGAGGAGCTCCTGAGGGTCACAACTGGGAGAGGATGAATACGACCCTGTATCTGGAAACCCCTGCATTGCTGGGCTCTGTTGGCTCTTCGGGGGTGCTTGTGTCACTGTGACCCAGAGTGGTGTGGGGTCAGGGTGTGGCTGGAGGCACCCAGATTGGTCCTGCCACTGTTGACTTGCAGGAGCTGGTGCTCCCTCCTCCCCTTCCTATGACTAGAGAAAACGTGCTGCCAGATGTGAATAAAATCAATTATGGGATAAAAATCGCCTGTTTCAAAAGCTTCATTTTGTGCTATTAGGAGGCAAAATCGGCTTTGAGATGGTGTGAACTGAAGAGGGGGGGAAAAAAAGAGAAGAAGAAGAAAAGATCAATTATGGGATAAGATCACAATTTTCTTTAGGGCTGAGATGTCTGTAAATGTTTGCATCTCTCTGTTACGCGTAGGCTGAGATCAAAGAGGTTGTGCTGCTGAGATCTTATCAGTGCAGCATTGTGCTCAGGCACCGGGCTGCACACCCCCACCCCAGCAGCATCATGCTGCTGAGGGATGCTTAAACTCCCTGATGACTGTCGTGCTGTCCCGTAATCCCAAAATGCAGCTCCTCCATCCTTCTGGAGGTGGGGCACTGCATGGGCCTGTGCTTGGCCACTCACCTTCTTGTGGTAGGGCTGTGGTGGGAGACTTGTGGTGCAGACGGACTGAAATCAGGTAGAGAGGATGACATCCCTTTTCTTCCAGGGTCCCCTTGCGGGAGCCAGCCCTGGGGGCAGGGTATGGCTGTGGAAACATGGATTGTGCTTGATGAAATTGTTCCCCTCTGATGACCCTTTCCTGTCTGAAGGGTTACAGGGTGATGGGGCATGTGGGATATTTTTTGGCTGGGGGGAAATTAAAACCTTAACAAGACCTTTGCTCTTTCATATTTCTTGAGACCATGCTGTTTGAGAGCGGGAGCCACCAGAGACCTGAATGTATTTTCAAATTAGTAATTTTAAATTCAAATTGGCATGTTCTCTTTGACATGCCGTTTCAAGACCTGAGGAAAAAAAAAACCCTGAAGACCTAATAAGGTTCCTTGTTAGTCTGCTCATTTGATGCTTGCCTGTGCTGCAGGGCTGACCAGCCTCTGGCAGGGCTTGGGACGACCTCCAGGGTGGGGTCAGGTGTTCTCCAGTTTCTCCTCTCTCTAATACGTCTGACTTTGTGCACGCAGGGCTCAGACGTGGACTGGGATGACCTTTGGGATCAGTTTGAAGAGCGGAGGTACCTGAGCGCCCGGAGGTGGAGGGGCGGTGAGGACCCTTACCGGCTCCATGCCTTTAACCAGCGTGAGAGTGAGAGGATCCCCAGTGACCGTGTTGTCCGCGACACCCGCCATCACAGGTTCTGCTTCCCTCCCAGTTTCTCCTGATCTTCCTCGTGAAACTTCATTATGTGGGTGGATAGTCCTGTTCCTCTTCAGGGCCGTGTTTTTGGGATGCTAGGTGGGTCTGAGCCCGTCACCCACAGCCAGTGGGAGCACTTTGGATTGGTTCTTCCTGGGTTGTATTTTGAATTACACTTTGCTTGATTTCTTGGAGTGTCTGGAAGTCCTCAACCTGTTAGTTAATACCTGTATAAATTGTGCCAGGACTATAGGGAAATAAAGAAAAAGCCTTTTTTTTTTCCTTTAGAAAAAGTAGTGGGTGTGTGACAATGCATCTCCATGATGGGCAAAGCCTTCACTGGTGTTGGAAACTCTTGCTCTGCAGAGGATGCAATGAGATGGTGCAAGGAGGATAAAATACCTGTTGAGCACTTATTCTGCTCTGCAGAGTGAGTTAATGCGGGGAGTAAGGGACTGTTGCTGAGTGAGGGGGAAAGGGAGGTAAGAACTTGTTGGATTACTACACACTCCAGCACTATCAGGGCCAAAAATATCCTTTGGCCCCCGAAGTACCTCTTGGGAGAGGCAGGGAGGGTTGCAGCGAAGGTTGCCTTGTGAGACCCACACTACCTTGCTGCTGTCAGCGTGAGAAGGGCAGAGTGCACCCTCGCTTGCTGTGAACACAGCTGCAGCCTCCCTCATTGGAGAAGAGCAGCCCTTCGCGGCTGCAGGTTGTTGATGGTCAGTGGGGTTGATTGTTAGTCTGCTGGACAGAGCGATTCCAGTCTTGCACTGGTGTAAGAAATGCTCCTGACTGCAGACTTGATGCAGTTTTCCTTCTTGTTCTCTGCGGGCACAGCATGTGTCTGACCCCCCGTGGCGGTCCCCAGCCCACAGCCAATGCGAGCCCTTCCTGAGGAGCTGTGCCTGGCATTACCCTCCAGCTCGCTGTCCTCCACTGCTTTCTCCTGCGAGCCGTTTGGGATGAAGTCCTTCTTTGGTGGGAGCTCTGTGCTGGACCCAACCATGGCACCTTGCTGCCCATGCTGTCCAGGTGGCACCTTGCTCCCAAGTCAGAGCGACTCAACTCCTAGCATCTGACCCAGCTCAAAATTTCCCCTATTCCCATCCAAACGTGGCACTTAAGCTGAAATGCTGAAACAGGAAACAGCACCAGTTCCCCAGCCCAATAGCAACCAATGTGCATATTTATTTATTTATTTATTCTTTTAGCTCCTTTTCGTTGTAAGGACCAGATGCTCCTTTCTCCAGAGAGGAGCTGTCAGCCCTGATGGACGCCTGTTATAGCTGAGCAGGGAGGAGTGTGCTATTCCTGGAGAGAATTAATGCCAGGGATATTAACCATCTGCCCTATTAAAAGGGAAGATCGACTCAGCTGCCCCCTTGCCATACCCCCGCTGCGCGGTGGCAGCCACCTTGTTCCCGGGCGGGCAGGCGCAGCACTGAGTGCTCCTGCGAAAGAAAAGTTCTCATTAAGGAGGAAGCGAGGGCACAGCGCGTGGGAGGGGCTGGGGCTAATTGCATTTGCTTCCAATTTCCTTAACCCGGTAATTGGATTCTGATTTATTGAATATGTCTGAAGAGTGCTGTGGATGATGCACCATTAGCAGAGCGTTAGAGCAAGAACAGAGGAAACGCGACTGCTGGGAGATCTGGGGGACGCAGGCACTGGTGGAGGGCATGGGGAAGGGAGAAGGATCTGGGCATGGTGGTAGAGGGGGAGAGGAAAGTGCAGAGCTAGACCATCTCTGGAAGGACAATCCTTGCTCACAGCACAAGCGGCCTGGGAACTGCCACAGATGGTGCTTGAGCACCACTGTGCAACCTGGGAGCAGGTCCTGAATTGGCCTGTGGAGCTTTGTGGGAAAGCGTGGGTGAGCCTGGCCTGCTCTTGGAGCAGGGAGAAATGGCTGGTGGATGCGCAAGAAGAGCGTATAAAGAGAGTCCAGCACAGCATTGACTAGGAGAGGTCTCTCCTGTGAAGCAGAGAGCAGGGTACCACAGACCAGGCTAGTGTGAGAGGTGCATTCCATAGGGTGCAAGAGCTGCGGGTCCCCAGGTGTAAGAAATGAGGCAAGGAAAGCAAGAGCCTGGCATGGCTGAGTCAAGACCTGCTGGTCAAACCAAAGGGCAAGAAGGAGCCACACGGGCAGTGGAAGCTGGGACAGGTATCCTGGGAAGAGTATAGAGATGCTGCCGGGTTATGTAGGGGCAGGGTCAGGAAGGCCAAGGCGCAGCTGGAGCTGAACTTGGCAAGGGATGCGAAGGATAATAAGAAGGTTTTCTACAAGTATGTCAATCAGAAAAGGAAGGTCAAAGCAAGCATAACCAGCCTGACAAACATGACTGGCAAGCTGATAACAAGAGACAGGGAGAAGGCTGAGGTACTCAGCAACTTTTTTGCCTCAGTCTTCACTGGCAGCCTCTCTTCTTACACCTCCCAAGTTGATGGACCGCAAGACGGATTTCAGGGTGACAAAGTCCTTCCCACTGTAGCAATCAGAAAAGGAAGGTCAAAGCAAGCATAACCAGCCTGACAAACATGACTGGCAAGCTGATAACAAGAGACAGGGAGAAGGCTGAGGTACTCAGCAACTTTTTTGCCTCAGTCTTCACTGGCAGCCTCTCTTCTTACACCTCCCAAGTTGATGGACCGCAAGACGGATTTCAGGGTGACAAAGTCCTTCCCACTGTAGGAGAAGATCAGGTTCATGACCACCTGAGGAACCTGAACATACAGAAGTCTATGGGACCTGATGAGATGCGTCCCAGAGTCCTGAAGGAATGGGCCAATGTAGTTTCCAAGCCACTCTCTATATTTGAAAAGTCCTGGCAGTCAGGAGAAGTCCCTGGTGACTGGAAAAAGGGAAGGCTAGCACCCATTTTTAAAAAGGGTAGGGAGGACTCTGGGAACTCCTGACCTGTCAGCCTCACCTCTGCAGCTGGGAAGATTATGGAACAAATCCTCCTAGAAGCTATGCTAAGGCATATGGAGGATCATGAAGCACAGGGAGGTGCTTTGAGACAGCCAGCTTGGCTTCACCAAAAGAAAATCCTGCCTGACCAACCTAGTGGCCTTCTATGATGAGGTGACTACATTGGTGGACAATGGAAGAGCTATGGATGTCATCTATCCAGACTTCTGTAAACTCTCTGACATGGTCCCCCATGACATACTTCTCTCTAAATTGGGGAGAGCTGGATTTGACGGGTGGACTGTTTGGTGGATGGTCGCATCCAGAGGGTAATGGTCAATGGCTTGATGTGCAGATGGAGAACTGTGACGAGTGGTGGCCCTCAAGGATCTGTACTGGGACCAGTGTTGTTTTATATCTCCATCAATGACATAGTGGGATTGAGTGCACCCTCAGCAAGTTTGCAGATGACACCAAGCTGAGAGGTGCAGTTGGCATGCCTGAGGGGTGGGATGCCAACCAGAGGGACCTGGACAAGCTGGAGAAGTGGGCCTGTGTGAACCATGTGAGGTTCAACAAGGCCAAGTGCAAGGTCCTGCACCTGGGTTCGGTCAGTCCTCGGTATCAATACAGGCTGGGGGATGAAGGGACTGAGATCAGCCCTGTGGAGAAGGACTTGGGGTACCGTTGAATAAAAGGCTGGATGTGAGCCGACAATGTGTGCTTGTAGCCCAGAAGGCCAACTGTATCCTGGGCAGCATCAAAAGCAGCGTGGCCAGCAGGTCCAGGGAGGTGATTCTGCCCCTCTACTCTGCTCTGGTGAGACCTCACCTGGAGTACTGCATTCCACTTTGGAGTCCTTAGCACAAGAAGGACAGGAATGTGTTGAAGCGGGTCCAGAGGAAGGCATAAAAAATATCAGAGGGATGGAGCACCTCTGCTAAGAGGACAGGCTGAGAGAGCTGGCCTTCCAGTGCTTAAAGGGGGCCTATAACAAAGATGGGAACAGTCTTTTTAGCAGGGCCTGTTGTGACAGGACAAGGGGTGATGGTTTTAATCTAAAAGAGGAGATTTAGACTAGATCTAAGGAAGACATTTTTTACAATGAAGGTGGTAAAACCTGGGCAGGGGTTGCTCAGAGATCTGGTAGAAGCCCCATGCCTGGAAACATTTAAGATGGATGGGGCTCTGAGCAACCTGATCTAGGTGAAGATGTCCTTGATCACTGCAGGGGGTTTGGACTGGGTGATCTTTGAAAGTCCTTTCCAACCCAAACCCCTCTGCGGTTCCGTGAGAATCCCCCAGGGCTCACACTGTGTGACCTGCTGGAGGCTGTGCTTAAAGACGTGGTTTCAATGGCAAACCTGGCTTAGGCTGCTTTGTGTGTGCCAGACTGGAAGCACGCAGGCTTTCTCGTGTGGTAGGGAAGCCAAAGAGTTGGAGCTTGATTCTGCTTCAGCTGACCTCAGAGGAAGGTGTATCCTAACACAGGCCCCACACCAAAGGGCATCAGCATGCCAGAAGCTGAGCTGAGGGGCACTGCCATGTCAAGGGGCTCCTGTCCGGCGCACAGAAGGGTTAGGAGGCTTTAAAGAGGGTCTTACCCACCACCTCTTCAGCTCATCCCCACGGGCAAGCAAGTTCTCCTCCAGCTCTGTGACCAGGTTTTCAGTGTGTTTGCTGTCCATCTTTGATCCCCTCTATACAACATGTCTGCAGGTCTGTGAGCTGCCACCACAGTAATGCCCCGAGCCAGAACCTCACAGTCCTGATCCTAGTGCCTGGGACGTGAGTGTGCTCCTCCTCACAGTCTCTCCGTGGGGTGTTTTTCACCAGGATGGTTGCAGAAGATTTCCTGGAGTTTTCTTTACTAATCCAGCCAAGCCTCTGGACTCGCCAACAATAGCTGAATATACGAAAATTGGCAGAGGCTGAGCAGCAAACAACTTGCCAGAAGGTCACAGAAAGGGCAAATACTTTCAGCGGGATGGCACTGACAGCCAGTTGCTTAGCAATGTTTGCTGGATTGATTTTGTTTTTAAATTGCAGCTGGTGGAATAGTTTCAGATGGAGAGGAGTCACAGTGCTTTGAGGAATCAGAACTGGAGGAATCCTGGTGGCTCCGCTTGCCTGCCTCCAGCCAGTGTGGGGCTGAAGTCTGTGCTGGATTCGAAGGAGATTTCAGCTGGGGAAATGCCACAGCTTCCATGGGCCACATTGTGTCCTTTGGCCGGGGCGATCTCACAGCTGGAGCATCACTCCTGGTGACCTGTCTGCATTTCCCCACCATTAACTGTGTTACTGGTTGCATGTTGACTAAACTCTCGGACCACGTGAAGGGATGTCTTTCTCCAGGAGAAGGCCATGTATGGTCCTGTGGTGGTGTATCCCACTCCCACCAAGAGTCAGTGTTTAAAAATCACCATTACCACAGAAGCAGGTTGGACCCAGATCTAGGTGGCAAGTCCACGTCATGCACAGCCAGCTCATGCTGCTGCAGTGGGTGGCTAGTCCCACTCCACTGCGGTAGCCTCATGCCATTGGCATTACCTCATCGCCACATACTACCTTCTGCAACTCCCACCGGCAAACCACAGGACCAAAAAGGCAGCAAGTGAGTCAGTGCCAGGCACAGGCATGTGGGGAGAGGAGCTGAGGCTTCCAGTATTGCTCAGCGGCTTGGAAAGCCAACAGGGAGGATGCATCGCCCTCAGCCAGAAGATTCTGTCGTGATGGCTCCTGGGCTTTTTCCATCTGCAGCAGACAGCTCCTGGGGAGGCCGGTATTCACCACGCAGTTGCTCCATATGCTGCTTAGGCTGACCTCCACCTCCCCAATGCTCTGTTGGTTTAATAGACGTGCAGATGCTGTTGTGGCTGCCGGGCTAGGCTGGGACCACGAATCGTGGGCAGCATCAACCTGAGCTGGGGTTTGTGCTGACAGTGGTGAAGCAGAGAGGTGAAATAGAGGATGAGGAGAGTGGATGAGAGGGTAGTGGCTGGAGGAGACGTAAAAGCCCCCAGCAGACTTCTCTAGCTGTTGCAAATCGTATCAGACAGCCTCAGGCATCCCCCACTGCCTGTTTTCCTCTCTTAGGCTTGTTTTTTTCCCTCTGCAGTGCTGATAGGAGTTTAGTAGTGCTGTCTCAAGAGCAAGGAGGCCAAGGATGGAACCCTCTCAAATTGTGGCATAAGGCAATAATGCTCTTAATTTTTGAAGCTCCCTCCCTCCTTGAGTCCCAAGTGCTTTACAAGAGGCTCTACCTACCCAGCTAAGCTTGAATTTTACAGCTGTGTGAGGGGATGCGTTAGTGTGTGTATGTGCATGTCTGGAGAGAGAAAGCAGCTGCTAAAATCAAGTCGTGATTGAAATGCGAGGCTGGCAGGGGTACTGGCAGATATGAAGATCAGCCATTGCATTGTCTGCTGGAGAAGAAAGCATCGTGGCAGCTCCCGTGGCCTGGTCACACCAACTTGTGCCCCCTAAAATGCTCTGCCCTTGTAGTCTGTCCTGTTCCCTTAATGGGGAACGACACACAGACTAAGATTTCCTCACTCAAACCACAGTACAGTTCCAGCTGGACAGTGTCTCTTGGGTGGAAGAGCTTTCCAGGGCTGGTGGCTCTGCTTGTGGGGACTGTTTGTGGAGGGATGGGAAGAGGTGATGCCTGTGACATTCCCCTGGGACAGAAAGCTGCTGTCTTGAGTTCTCAAGGTCCAGAAAAGTCAGGATTTCAGCCCTGAAGCACTACACGCTCCAGGGTTATTTTGACCCATTAACTGCAGTATCCCCAGGGCACAGAGGCTCCACATTCAGCATTACGTTGGAGTAGCTGTAGTTGGGGTAGTTGAAAATACCTGACTGTTGTGCATGGGAATGACTGGGAGGAACATGCTGTGCCAAGGACCTTTGCCAGGTGTGGAACCTGCATACATGGGCATGTGGGACTGAGCACGCATCTCTGCCACTGCACACCTTCCGTGTGCTCGGTTCTGTGTGTGAATTCTTTTGTTGCACAGCACGTGAGAGTGCGTGTAGAAGTCCGTGTGCAGGTCGCATGAGGGCAGCTGAATCTCATGCGGGTTTTGAAGTGGCACTGTTTTTGACTGAGTCGACGATTGCATCCCAGGAGTGCCAAGCAGTCAAGTGCACTGAGAATATTGTAATATCTTCTTGGAAGTGAAGAGTCAAAGAGGAGGAAAGTAGATTTTGACAGCATTGCCTTTGGCTTAGTGTATTTATGATTCCCTTGGACTTCTGACATTGCCTTGTCTTCCTTCAGCTTCCTTGCCCACTAGACCAAAACCGCTTTGAGATTAGTCGAGGTGAACACTGGTTCTCAGCAGCTAGAAATGTGTTTTTGTACCCCATGTAGGGATTTAGGCATCTTATCTTTCTTGCCTCATTTCTTGAGTGTCCCCAAAGGAGGAATTTGTGTCTGGAGAATGATGTGTGGAAAACAAGGCCACCTGAGCAAGGCCTACTGTGACAAGGGGTGATGGTTTTAAACTGAAAGAGAGGAGATTTAGACTAGATCTAAGGAAGACATTTTTTACAATGATGGCGATGAAACACTGGCAGACGTTGCCCAGAGAGGTGGTAGAAGCCCCATCCCTGGAAACATTTAAGGTCAGGTTGGATGGGGCTCTGAGCAACCTGATCTAGTTGAAGATGTCCCTGATCACTGGAGAGAGGATTGGACTGGATGACCTTTAAAGGTCCCTTCCAACCCAAAACATTCTATGATTATTCCACAGGCAGGACAGAGATCGGGCTCTGTTCTGCTCTGCTGTTCTCAGTGTTACCTGAACATTAGACCTGCAGAAGCAGGTAGGTACCTAGCAGGTGGCCAAATCCACTTTGGATTTTGAGGGAAGGTTTGCAGGGATGTTACCTAGATGGATCTTGAACAGTTGAGAGCAGAACCGAACCTAGAGGTTTTCCTGTCTACTGTTGCCTTTCCTTTTGCTGACTTCATGCATTTTTCACTGTGGCCTCTGGATTGTAGCTGAGCTAATCCAGTTTCCTGCGTAATGCTGAGCGAGTCTCAAAGGACTCTGTTATTTTTAAAATTTGCTTATTCAGGCAGTGTCTTGTGAGTTGCTGACTCTGGATGCGCTGTGTTGTAGACCAGGGCAAGAACTGGTGTGGGTATGGGTGTGTGTGCATGTGGTCTCCCTGTGTCTGATGCTGCTGGGTACACCTGCTTGGGCAGAGGCGTGTTGGGATAGCAGGGAGTGGAGTGCGTCTGAACAGAGGTGCCTTGAGTGCAGTGGGGGTGGATAGACCTCTCTCCATGAGGATGGATGGAGCTGTACCGTGTTAAGATGTGAAGGAGGGAGCCAGGTAAGGAGGGTGGGGAAGAGGGAGTGCTTAAATACTGCCACATCTCCAGACTCTGCATTGTCGAAAGCTGGAGGAGGTGTCCTTGCCCATCTGTGTGTGTGCTGCTGGCTTTGCTCTGTCCTGTACCCTCTTGTTTTTGGCTGGGGATCCCAGTGTGGGTGCTCCCCCACGAGAAGTGCATGATGTCCTGGGGAGAGTGTGCTGGCAGCACCTTGAGTGGGCTTGGGGTGGCTGGATGCGAGGGGGTACAGGTCTTTTCTTGTTTTGGGGGTTTGTTGTTAGCTGCTGGGTGACTGCCAGCAATATCCCAAAGAGATTTTTCTATCTCTTGATCTGTTTTTACAGCTGTTACTCTGGGCAGAGCCAGGGCATTTATGATTTCATTACAAAGTAAGTTTTATCACAATTGGGCAAAGCTCTGTATGTGCGAGAGCTGTCCCTGGACCTCTTGCCTGCAGAGCATATTCTCAGGCTGAATTAGCTGTGTAGAGAGGATCTGGAATCCCCTTGTCTTTGGTCTTGGTCTGGTTCTCCTTCTAATGACAGGCAAGAGCACAGCATGACCTTGCAGAGGAACAGTTACACAAATAACACATGGAAAATAATGGTGGAAAACGCATTTGAGATGAAAGCATCTCCATTAGGAAACAGCATGATTGCTTTCATCTCTTGGACACCAGACCCCAAGAGGTTAGTGCTTGACACACTATTTTTCCATCTGGGGAGGAAGATTTGAGAACAGTCCATCAAGTAGAGCACGGGCTGGCACATGTCTTGGGGATAAACTAAAACCGTCTGTATTGGCCAAGGTTTTGTTTCTGCTGTCACTCAGCTGGCCACTGTGGCCTACGTTTGAAACTTTCACAGGCTGGGCAATGCCTTAAGAAAGAGAATTTTTCATGCCTCTTCTGTGCAAGCCGATGACCCTTTGACAATGGTGGAAATAGCCAGCACAGGCTGGCGATGCGAAGGAAGGTATCTTAATATTTTCTGTAGCTTCTATTAATGCAGTTGCACAGCTGAAAGTCAGTGAGAAAGGCAGCTTTGGGCAGCCAGGTCACTCTTCACATGCTCTCGCCAACCACTGATCGACCATTTGAGATCTAGCTGTACCATCTATGTAGGAGGGAGTCGTCATGTGATACTAGAATTTATTTTTTTAGGGAATTATCATTATCATCTCTTCATGTCATAGTTATCCTGTTTTCAAGCTCTTCAGCCCTCCAGAAATCTAGAACTTTGCTATACAGGTGGGTTACTAGCACAGTCAGTTCCCTGAGCTGGGAGAATTTGCTGTCTGCTAACGGAAAACCCAGTATGGAGCTCCCCTTATCAAAACCCCCTCTCTACAGACAAAGTGCAATTTAGAGGACGCAAACTGGGAAGGTCCCATCTGGCCAAAGACATAAGGTGAGGTGTAGTTTGAGTAAGGGTGTGCACTGTGTCCCCCAGTCTACCATGTACTAGTTATTTTGGCCTCCCAGCCCCTGTCAGACAGCTGTACTGGCATCTCATGGTTGTGATGGCCGCTCTGGGCCATCAACACTGGCTTTTTTGTGCTGTTGGCTCAACCTGGCCCACATATAGGTGAGCCAAAATCTGCGTGTTTCACTCAAAAGAGCTCAGTTGTGCACTTTGTAGATTCAATCCGTTTGGAGTTCTTGCCACGTGCAGTGGCATTTTGTGCTTGGTCTTCTGGGTGAATTTGAACCTGAAATTCCAAGAAGGTTTGAGGAACAGATAAATGAGCAAAACCCAGAGAGATTGTTTCCAAGTAGCACTGAGAACAAGGAGTATTGAGATTTGCGATTGTTGGCAGCTAAGCAAGGAAAGCAAGACAGCTATTAATTAGAAACAGAGACTTCATGGAGTCATAGAATAATTCGGGTTGGAAGAGACCACAGGAGGTCTCTGATCCAGCCTGCTGCTCAAAGCAGGGTCAGCTATGAAATCAGCCCAGGTTTCTCTCATTGCAGGAACTACTGAGCTCTCTGGGGCTCCTGCCTCTCAGGCTTGGCCCAGTGTTTCATGAGAGCTGACAATTTACAAAGCTTGATTGCAGCACATGCAGTTTGCAGTTCTTCTCCCCCAGCTGCCTGTGAAGGTGCTGGGCTTCGAAGGTGCTGGAGTAGTCCTCCCTGCAGCACTTGCGTTACCCATATCTTTCCTATTTTGCAGACACTAGGGACCTAATTCTGCAGTCACTCACAGCAAGTGCATTTGAATGAGAGGAGGAGTAGGTACACACCGAAGCATGCTTGCTAAAGCCTCCCATCCTCCCTGCCTGTCATCTTTCCCAGGATTGATTGTTACATCAGTAGCAAATCTGTATTTCTGATCTGTGTGCTGATGTGCAGTTGCCTTGATGGACTGCTGAGGTGACTGGAGACCTTTGTCCGTGTGATTAACGAGCAGAGTGTGCTGCTGCTTGGGCAATGTTGATGTTTGGTGGCCTCAAGTCATTCTTGGTGGAACAGCAGTGAGGGGAATTCTCTCATCTCCTCTTTCGGAGTTCCTCACCTAAGAGCGATGCACTTACCTTCTGCATTTATGTATCTTTTCTGTCTTGACATTGCAAGGCTTTGCCAATGGTGGGGTTGCTTAGACTCCAGTGCAGTCCTCACAGCGTTTCAGTATCAGCTTTCCATGCTGCTGGAGCTCTGCAGCAGTTTTCATGCCCTGCTTTCCAGTGGGCATCCTCTGCAGTGCATCCAGCGTGAGATGTGGTGACCTTAGCACTGCGTCCATCCAAGACTGCTATAAAGACAGAGCCTTCTCATGTCAGCTGGCCAGAGCAGTCTATGGGCCACATCAGCAAAGGAGAAATCTTGATGGCCTGGCTGTAGGCAGTACCCTAAGCTTTCCCCTATGTTTCCATATGCTTCTTAGTCCCTGGTATTTCAGAATGTGCTGTGCACACAGAACTCCACGCTTTTTGCCTTTACTTTTGTGGAAATCCAGAACCACTTCACTTCTGTCTAGACCTCTGCTCACAGTCCATTGGGGAAAAAATTGGAAAAAAGTGAGAGACCCTGTCTCCTCGTTTCAACCTGGAAACTCCTAAACTTTTCTCTTTCCTAGGGCTTGAGAAAGCTCAGTCAGAGACAAAAATCTCATGGAGTCTCTTCTCCATGATGTTGGCTGAAAATAGAGAAAAATATTCACTGGACTGTTTTAGAGCTGAAAAAATCCATGTTTCCTGTTCTCCTGCTTCTGCTGGAGTTGGCATCTTGCAAACGTGGGGACAAGAAGTTGTAAGGTGCCTCCTTCCAGTAGCTGCACCTGCTGCTTCTAGAAAGCAAGAAGTGCGCTACGTCTGTCTGGAAACTCATGGGATGCGAACTGGGCTGGAAGTGCATGGTCCTGGGAAACGGCTGGTGTGTGTCCAAGTTGCTATACTGGGAATGGCTGTGCTCACCCCAACATGTGACAGTGTCTGTGGCATTTACTGCCCCATGTTTATTGTCTGGTGGCCCATGTGGCAGCTTTCTAGGAGGTGGAGGGCTTGAGGAGCAGGCCAGCTAGACCTGATGGCTTCTGAGACAGGGGGTGGTGGCGGCTTCAGGGGTCAAAAGTTGATGAATATTTACTGCCCCATGTGTATTGTCTGGTGGCCCATGTGGCAGCTTTCTAGGAGGTGGAGGGCTTGAGGAGCAGGCCAGCTAGACCTGATGGCTTCTGAGACAGGGGGTGGTGGCGGCTTCAGGGGTCAAAAGTTGATGAATGTGATGATCTTTTTCAAATTTCTTTCTATGTAATTTCCTCTTCTGAAGATTTTGAAGGTTTTGTTTTTTTTTTTTTTTAATGGGGTGGGCTGAAGGAAAACTTGATGAGAACATTCTGCATGAAGTGGGATTATGGTGGGCTTAAGCACTAAGAGAAGTTGCATCTCCTCTGAGATGGTGGCCATGTTGGAGCTGGGGTGCTATCCTTGGCCAACACTGCTGGCCAGACCATCATTCTAACACCCAGTTGTTCTGAAGAGCCTGTTCTTCTCTCCTCAGCTGTGACAGGGCTCCTGCCACGGTCCATGCTGACTCTGCCTGTGCTTGTCCTGGGACTTAATGTGTTCCCTAGGCCTCACTGACATCCAAACTGCACTATGTGACTTGCACAGATCTCCCTGGTGGGGAGGGAGGCTTCCAAGTGCCGAGATCCCAATCCAACCCTGGATTTTGCTCTGATGTCTGAGGCAGCCTGTGATGCCGCTCTGCCCTCCAAACCCTGCCTAGTCGCTCTCTGGAGCTGGAGTTGGTGGGGCAGGTCAGTCAGTGTTACCTCCAGGCTAACTGCGTCACAGCGAAAGGACTGCCACGCTGCTAGTTTTGGAGGTGCTGTGTCTCTCTCACCCTGGCAGTGCAGTGGCTCTGCTCAGATTTTTGGACCACAGCTCAACTGATCGCAGGTTGCAAATCGTGCCCTGGAGTCACAAGCTCTGGTGCTGGATGCTTGCAGCCACCAAGGGGACAGGATCTCCAGTACTGTGTGATGCTGCAGTTTTGTATCTTGAGGGGCTGCTTTGAAAAAAGTCAGGCTGAGGGGCTTTAATTAAGAATGGTACTGGGAAGGGATGCTGGGGCAGGAGGAGACTGGTGTTTCTTCAGGAGCAGGGTTGGTTGTGTTTCAGTCATGGATGTTGTAGAGAAATGGCAGATGTGACTATTTATTATGCAATGGTGGATTTGCAGATTTGCTCCCCCCTCCTTTTTCTTGAGTGAAAAGGTTGAGGACAACTCTTGGGAAGGAGTTGAAGAGTGAGTTGGACTGTATGAGGAGCCGATGGAAATGTATAGGCAGGTGTTTAGAATGCAAGAGGATGTGTCAGTTAAGTGGCTGTGTTATTCATTTTTTTTCTGGAGGGCACAGCTAGTTATATCTGCAAGAGCTGTGCTAGGAGTGTGAGTTATGGCACCTGTCTGCACTGTGAGCAGAAATGATTCCTGAGCTGTGTTCTTGGCTGGAAAGTGTCTGCAGGGCAAAGGGGATCAGCTGTGCGAGTGCCAGAGGAGCCCATAGGACCTCGGTGTCTCAGAGCCTGACTCCTGGCACTGGAGTGATTTTGGACTGTTCCAGGAAACACTATGTTATGATATTAAATTTCCTACTGCTGTGTTTTGTTTTTCCAGTTGTCCCTTGTCCCAGCCCTGCAGTGCCTCACTGGGTAGGAAGACCATCTGCACAGGATAGGCATCCTCCTGAAAAGAATCCAAGGAGCTCACTCAGGAGCAGGCACAGCCTCCATCCCAGCTGTCCACTCCCTGGAGAACACCTTTTTTTTGGTTGGACTAACGTTTTGCATGTCAAAAACTGCTGTTTCAGAAAGAAAAAAGCTGAAAACAGTTTCTCCCCCCTCTCCAAGTGATAGATTTGCTTCACCTAAGTTATTTTGCTTTTGTTTCCCCATGAGACAGTTTCGATTTCATTTTGGAAATTCCCCACCCACCCATCCATTGCATTTTGCCAAGAAAAATACGTGCACAAAATAGTTCTGGGTCAATCTGATCCTCCCCTCATCCCTTTCCAGTCCCTCCGTTTGTCCTGCTTGCATCCCAGCCCTGCTCTTAGCAGCCTTGTGGAGAGATGTTATGCACTGTGCACCCCAATGAGCGCTGCTGTGTAAGCCCTGGGGGAACATTCTTCTCTGCAGTCCTCGTGGAAATTTACTTCAGTGGTTGGTTCCCCCCATGAGAGCAGGTTTGTCATTGGGATGGAAGAGTTAGGAGAGCCTTTGAGATTTCCCTCTTGTGGTGCAGACCACAAGCGAAGAGACTGCCTCAGAGCTGGCACTAGCAGTGGTGCCTGGGGAGAAGGGACTTGGACTTCAGTGTGCTCCAGTGCCAGAGCTGTGAAGCTCTTGGCTGAGTCTCGGTGCTTTGGTCTAAAGCATCCTCTGTACCTGGGGGCATAGAATAGGACAAGCAGAGCATGTACAGCCTTTGGAGCAGGGTTTTGCCTCTGTTCGTATTCTGCAGCAGGTTCGTTTGTGTTGAGAAGGAACCGCTGGTTAGATGTACTGTTAGCCCGGAGTGGAGATGCTGTCTATCCATCAATACCACGTGTCTCCCTCCAGTCTTTTGCTCAGTCCCTTGGGAAATAGCAGAGCTAGTACTGCCAGGGCTAATTATTCCTCAAGACAGAAGACATGTAATAAAATATTAACCTTTTTCAAAAACAGAGCCCCAGTTAATTAGCTCCACTCTTGCGACACATTCAGCAGAGATAAAAGCTTGTTCCCCAGATATCTGTCTGTGGCGCGGTGATCTTTCTGCGTGTCCCTGTCACGATGGGGGACAGGGAGGCAGGAGAGCTGGGAATTTAATAAAAGACAGTGTGACTTGCCGGTCGCCGTGCCCTAAGGATGAACCACTCCATTTCAAGGTGAGCAGTGCTGGGGCACAGGCACCGCTGCTTTCGTTTGAGAGGCTGAAGCTGGAAACAGAGAAGGAGCAAGTGGTGGGATCTGCTCCACTCCCAACACCGGGGTTACGCTCATGTTGTCAGCACCTCATTCTGGAGCCTGAATTTGGGGGCTATGCGGGTGGACAGGGCTCAGTCGAGCTTGTTTCAGTTCTTCAGTTATTTAAGAAAAGGAAAAACCAGGAGATAGCAATTTCAGGATAAACCAAAAGCAAAACTCTCAGTGAATCTGAAAGTAAAAATACAGGAAAACTTAAGGCCAAAAAGATCTATTTTTCTCATCCTGAAAAAGAAAAAAATCATTTAGATCTCAAATGTTCTTGACATTTCTAGTTGTCTAAAAACGACAGGATGTATTTAAAAGGAAGTGATTTTGAGTATCAGATGAAAAGTACACATCGGGCTCTCCTGGAACAAACGATGTGCTGGAGTGGAAGTGATGCCACAACTCCGGTCGGCAGCTGCAGGAACCACTGATGGGAGAACATGGCATCACTGTGGCAGTCACTGTGCTGGGGAGAGGGCTTCTTCCTGCTGGAGAGAGGGATGGGGTCTCTGACAGGCCAGAATCAACCATAGCCCCAGCTGTAGTCCTCAGGAAGGGTGCACCAACACTGGTCAATCCATGGAGGCATGGGGTCTCCCCTTGAAACTCCATGTGCCGCCTCCTCTGCAATGGTCGGAGAGGATCCTGGGGAGTTTTATAGGGAAGAGAAAGTCTCGCTTGTCTCAGTGTCCTTTGCAGGGAGCAGTGTGGCACGTACCTGAACCATACCGGGGCCTGCTGTTGACTTAATGATGGACATCACTTCATCAC
>NW_010403134.1:0-7572 GCF_000710305.1 Buceros rhinoceros silvestris | reverse complement strand
CGGCATTCCCGGGGTACCATTGATCACACTCCGCCAGAGCCATCCTCTGCCTTTGACTGCTGTAATATATTGACCACTTGTCTTACAGTTATTATGTGCCATCAATTACTTTGATAACTTGCTCCAGGTAATTGTGACAGAATGAAGTTGTTTGTTTAACTTTCATGCTTGTCTTGGTATTTCTATTGACCCAATATGTTTGCGTAGGCTGAAATCGAAATCGTGTATTAGTAAGCAATGAAACTAATTCTCCGAGTCTCGCTACTATTGATAATTACGGCCAGGAGACAGTTTCTTCCATCAAACTCTTGTTTGTTTTTTTAGCTACCCAGTGCCTTGAAGTCCTACTCCATCAACTCTAGCAAAAGGGCAATCACAGGCAATGTTTCAGGGCTGTTTGGGTGGGTTTTTGCTGTAAGCACAGCAGATACCTGCATAGTCGAAGTCTGTGAGCTATCACAGCAGGAAGCTGGGTTTGTGTTTCTCCAGTTATGACTAAGGAGGGGCGGGGGGATGGGGTCTTTCTCTGCTTTGATTTGCCATGTGGTTGCAAGGAGCTATGGTCAGGAAGCATCTTTACATCGCTGGTTCTGACTCTGAAATGTAATTTCAGATTGCTCTGGCTTCTGAAGATCTTTAGTAAAGGATTGGTGGCTTTACAGGAAAGTGCAAGGTGCCAAATTTTGCTTTTACTTTCACCAAGTGAAAACCTTTGCTATCAGCTCTGGTATTTGGGTAAAACTGGCATCAGAAATTTGTCCACAATTTAAAATTCTACTGAAAACAAAGAAGGTTCTTTTTCTTTGTTGTTCTCTTTTTAAATTTTTGTCGGCTCCTTTATTCCTTTTTGCCTCAGTTCTGAAAAAGGAAGGGTGAGGGGAGTCAAGAAGCAAGACTCACCCTGAGTCTGTGTGGAGGGCTCTAGAAGTCTGAATTATTCATGAGCTGCTTTGAAAATCAAGACACACAATCTGGTTTAACTTGTTTTTGAATTCAGCCGTGCTATTCTCTCCTTCCTTTTTAAGAGGTTCTCTTCCCCCCCCTCCCCTTTTTCCAAAGACAAAAATCCAGTAAATTTTTGATAAATTATAAATGCATCATCTCATCAGTTTTGAGGTTCGCAGGCAGCAGCACGTCATGTGCACAGGTTATTTTTGCCTTCTTGCATTTCCCCCTTTCTTTGAATTAAGCCGTCTGATTAATTTTTTAGATATCTATCTTGCAGGGAAAAGAAAGAAAGGAAGAGACTGAAAGAGGCAGTGAGTTAGAGGAAATACTAATTGTGCGCTAGCCAGATATAGCACTGTTTCAAATTCCAGAAGTTGCGTAGAAAAATGTCCTTCTTGGTCAACGCAAAAAGGCTGACCCTCTCAGGTCAGCTTGCAGTTGGGTTGAACCTGGGTTCCCATTTGCAGGATCCTGCCCTGGTAAGCAGCATGTGTGGTGGTCCCCTACCAAGGCTTGGAGCTGCTTGCCTTCAGGCAAGCACTAACTGTGACCATCGCATTCATGGTAGCACATCAACCTCAGAAGAACACGGAGGCCGAGAAGATCTCTGTTATCAGTGGCTGCATCTTCTGCCCCTGAGATGGATCTTCTCTCTTCCCTTTTTTCTAGCATTTTTGCAGTAGCATGTGCTGGGGAGGGGAGAGGTGGGGACTTGGACAGGATCCTCTGGGAGTCTGATCTACAGCCAGAACTAGTTCAGCACCCTGGCAGTGTTGTCCTGATGGTCTTGCTTACAGTTTTTTGCAATTACATCTAGTTAAAGCCTGCTAAATAATTCTTTGCCAGCTCTGATGCTAACCACCACTGAAATTTGTTGCAGATGTGCCTTCTCACCCTTTCTCAAGCCCTTGCACAATCCTAAGTTGTCTTCTTAACCGGATCCTCTCTTTGGATCTCACTTGCTTCTTCCAGCCCCAGCAACCACTGAGGCTGTTGCCACCCTGGGGTTTTTCAGTCCCTTTTTGGGAATGCAAACCTGAAGTGCCTGCCAGTCCAGCACAGAGAAATACTACCAACCTTTCTCACGGGCATTTTTTCACTTCGGCAAGCCAAACCTGAGCTGGCATTCCCTGCAGTCATGTGGCATCACCAGCTGACATCTGATTTCTTGGCCCTTCTTTCTTTTTGGTGTGGCTCTTTTCCAGAGTCCTCTGCCTTCCAGCTAGTTTTTCAGCCTCTCTCTACTCTAGGCCTTTCTGTTTTGGTAGCACCAACCTGCCCTTGGTCACGGCCAGCCTGAGGCAGACCTACAGGATCAGGATAGATGCAAGAAGGTCTTTCCTGGTGGTAATCCCCACAGCCACTGCTCTTCCTATCAAGCTACAAAGGTCACATATGTGCTCTGAGCAGTGATGTTCACACTTAAATTGTGGTGTGTCTTGATGGAGCATCAAGTTCTTGTCATTCTGGAGGAAACCCCAGAGCTTTCACAGCGGGTCTTTGTCCCAGCCTCAACCCCTGGTGCAGGATGTATAAGTAGCCTGCTTGCTGCTAGCAGCTGTCCCCTGGCATGGCCTCGAGTGCCAGCCAGCACATGCAGTGTATGGAGATGTGGGAGACGTGCAGCAAGGGAGACCACAGTCAACCCTCTGTTTGGCAGCCTCATCCTGACTGAGGGGGTGCAAAGCATATCCATAGGAGGAAGAGAGGACGGCATGTTTTGGGATGACAAAGTAAGATTTTGAAGACCTCTCAAAGCTGAATGACAGAATATTTTGAGGTAACATGCGGGGAGGATGGCTTGGGGAGAACCGAGAAGAACCGAGGGTGGTGATGGGAGGCGAATGTCATGAAGAAGTCCACCGACTACTCTACATGCTCTGGTCAAGCAAATACCGAGTGTTGTATCCCATTTATACTGTTGTATGAGACTGATGCTGATGAGATGTCGATGAGGCTGACTGTAACGTGAACAGTGTTTCTTGGATTTTTCTGTCCTTGGAGGGCATGAAGTAATGATTTTTTGAAAGGTACTCTGCAGTCAGACATAAGTCGCTGGCTTATCAATGCACGGATAACTGAAAAATGCAGAGATAACTGGGAAAAATGCCAGAGACTGTGTTACCCAGAGGTCAGATGAGGCAGTTTGTGGTCCTGCCCAGCAGTAAGCTCTATGAACTCTTAAGCTTCCATATGAGTTGGCACATACATTGCTATATAGCTCTAAATTGCATCATGTCTAAGGTCCCTATTTTTAGAGTATTTTTGTGGAAGTCACCTGTAATTTTGCTTCAGCTTGAAGATAGGGTTAAGGAACAATGGTTTCCCCCTGGCTGGGGGCTATGCCACCCTGAGACGTTGTCTGAAAGATATGACCAAGATGCCCACATGTCCTGCCATCCCCGCAGGCATGCGGAGCCTGGGCATGTTCGCTACTGGTTGGGGCAAGGCAGCTGAGGCTCTAATCTCTTCCTTCCCACTGGTGCCTGTTTGCTTGCCTACAGTGGGTGACTTCCTCGCTCCTTATGGCAGTAATTTTCATTTTCCTTCAAGGGCGTAATTTTTCACACCTTGAAAAGATTCTTTGTCAAGACTTGCTCAGTTTCCTCTGGAGGGTCCTGGAGGGAGGAATTGCAGTGACCACATCAAGGACACCCAGCTGCAATAGTTAGGTGAAGCAGCTCAAACCAGAGAGGACTGAGCTGATTTTCATGGTAAGAAAGAAAAATGATAAAAACAGGCTCTCCTTCTTTTTCTTTCCTGGACTGCCACCCATTTCCAGAAGCGAACCGGCTCCTGTTCCTTTGGTAAGGTACAGACGTGTTTTCAGCATTTCTGGTCTTTCTCCACTTTCCCTGCGTATCTATCTCTCCAGCTGAGTGTGGGGTGACAGCAAGGTCCCTGGGAGGTAGTTGCTGACTGACTGGTGCGTAGCCTGACAAGGCTGTAGAGGCATAGATCCCAGGCATAGATGACTTGGTCCAGCCCAAGGCCAGGCTGGAGCAGCAGCTTGTTCTCGTCCTGAGACGAGGCTGAGTCCTTTCAGAGGCATGCAGCAGACTGGCAAGATCTCTTCAAGTTGCTGTGGAGGTTTGTGTATTTTAGTTCACTTTTTCTGTGAACTAAAAGGACTTTTTATGTTTTTTCCCCTTTCCCCGCCGAGTGCTTCTCTGCTTCTGGTGGAGCATCCAAGTCTGTAATACACAGTTTACGGTAGTTGCACTGCTGTGACATGACTCTTGTGCGTGTCTTTGCTCGAGAGCCGTTCAGCTTGGAGAACTAGTCAGACACAAGGAATGTCATCTGAAGGCCAAAGTGCTTGTAGGTGTGTCCATTGGTGGTGGTGTGAACCCATACTGTTTCTAATGGCAGGTCCCTGTCTGCCAGGTCAGCGTGAGAGGGAGAACCCCGTGAGTGCTCAGTGTGGAGACAAACTCAAATACTCGTGGTGTAGATGTGTGGTGATGAGCCTGCTTCTTCTGTGTGTTTCCAAGGAGAAGAGTGGAGCCAGGAGGGAGCTGGAAGATAGTGTAGCTCTCTGTGATGTGGCTGGCTGTTGGAAATAAACATTCAGAGAGCACTTTGGAAATGGTGAGCTGTCTTGAGGGAGAGTTTGGACTTCATGGAAAATGTTAAAAATTCAAAGCAGAGCTGTTGGCAAGTGATGACTGTTGAAGCAGAAAAGAGGAATGAGCAGAAGCCTGGCAGGGGAAGCTGGGAGAGTGGGATGAGAATAATCATCTCTTGAGGGAAGTTAACGAGTCACAAGAGAGGGTGCGTGCATGAGGTGGGTTTCGGGTTGTACAGCACAGCTCTGTAGCGTGTGATGGCAGATGTCAAGGAGAAAGCACACTTTGGATGATCCGGGGAGGGGAGACAAGGAGGAACTGAGGAACAGGGTCCGCTTCTGTTCACACTGGTGTTCTTCACCACTGTGCTGCGTAGCAGTGTTACCAGGGTGGGCTTTGGTTTGGGGAGGGGCTCTCTGAGTTATGTCTGCCATTTTAAACATAAAACAGGTTGAAATATCCTGGGAGTGGGTGTGCGTTGTCCCATGAGGAGGACCTCTAGTGATGCGGGGGTGGCTGTGTGCAGAGGCCACCAGGGTATCATACACCATCATTCACCAGGAGCACAAGGGTTGAAGAAACCCAAGAAGAAAGTCTTCAGAGTGAGGGACTTTGGAGGCCTGTGAGGAACACTGGATAGTCCACAGCTTGGGGCTTTGCGGGGGGGCTTTCCGATTCCTGCAAAGAGTGCAGGTCTTCTGGCCGTCTGCTCCCTGTCCCCACAAACGGGTGTGCCGTCTGCTCCCTGTCCCCACAAACGGGTGTGCCGTTTGTTCCTGAGCTGTTAACGGCATGTTGGGAACACGGAGATGAGACGTGCTGCTCCTTCCACCCTGAAGGAAGTCTGGCAAGCAGCCAGTCCAGGCTGGGGTTTTCCAAGGGTGATTCCTAAGGTGCCTGCAGCCAGAATTCCCCTTTTATAACTTTTAGATTCTGAAATTATTTCAAATTTGAATGGGAAATAACCTTAAAACAGAAAAGTGAAACTTTGCATCAAATGAAAGTTCGACTTCTGGGTTTGCAGGCGGAAATAATAATTGTTTCTGTGGCTGGTTGCTCCCTCTGGGGTTTTTAGGGCAGGCCAGCCTGGCTTCTGTCATCTTTGGGCCCTCCAGACGCAGCGAGCTGGTGGAGCAGCCCGTGTAGCAGGCAGTTCCGCCTGGCAGTGCTCCTGCTACGACTTGCTGCGCTGAGATTGTTCCCCGGTTCTGCTGCAAGGTT
Organism: Buceros rhinoceros silvestris; assembly: GCF_000710305.1. Taxonomy (NCBI): domain Eukaryota; kingdom Metazoa; phylum Chordata; class Aves; order Bucerotiformes; family Bucerotidae; genus Buceros; species Buceros rhinoceros. The sequence goes on along the minus strand of NW_010403134.1, from coordinate 1,834 downwards.
TTGAAGCATGAAACTTTAAATGACTTTAGTCAGTGAGTTTCAACACACTGCAAATATAAGCAATGCAGTTATTACTTTAAAAACTTCTTTTTTTTTTTCTTTTTGAACAATATAAAAAAATAAACCCTCAAACTTCCATTGGTTTCCTGAAAATGTCGTGGGTGTTGTTTTGGGGTTTTTTCTTGTTGGCAATTGGGTGACCTATGAAATACCAAAAGCAGCAAAAAACATTTATCCAGTGACAGCCTGAGGTAGCACAGACAGCTCTTAGTGGGTTTATTTTCATTATTACAGCAATTTTAGGGCTGCATGCTGCAATTTTCACTTGCAGTGAGGTATTAAATTGAAATTACCCCAGATGTAATTGTCGCACAAAATAATTCTGGACATGCTGGATTTAATGCTTTTCCAAGCTATGGTTTTTATTACCCAAGCGAGTGCCAAAAACCCACTTGTAGTCAACAACTTAAGCTGAAATCTGCCTTCTGGGTAACCAGGATGTTTAACTGCAGTTACGCTGGGGGAGGGAGAAAAAACCCCTAAGGGACCAACTGGAGGAAACTTTGGGAGGGCTCCTGAAAGCGGGGCCCAAGGATGATATTCTGGACAAGGGCAGAGTCAGGACCACAGGGGGACCCTGGAGGCACCCTGGCAGATGCAGCAGCTCAGCCTAACCCTTTTTGCGCTGGTCTGTGGGGAGGTGAGCCCCTCCTGCGGTGCGGTGCTGGTCACAGAGGCAAAGTGAGCCTGGGGGTGCTGCCGGGTCCCTGCCTGCTCTGCAGAAGCAGTGCAGTCATCAGTCCTTTTCTTTGGGATGCGACGAGCCTTATTAGGCAGAAATCAGGGGTGAGTCACAGAGCCGGTGACCAAGCTCTTCGTATGTGACATTTCAGTGTTTCACACATGCACGTTGTCTAGTTAGGCTGATCTGGTGCTTAGACATCTGGAGTTCTCAAAGCAAGTTTTTGTCACGCACGAGGAGCCTTCATCGCGCCGCTGGCAGGCTGAGCCAGCGTTCAGTATCCCCGGCACTCCCACCGGTGGGTGATACAGCACACATCCACTGAGGCTGTGTGCCTAACTATTGTAATAACATAAGTAAAGTATTGATGACTTTGTATTTTCCACTCTCTTTTACTCTTTTCCAGAAATAGCTTCCCTTGTTTGCTCCACAGAACCCCTCCTGATTCTGTACTGGAAGTGGGTGGAAGGACACGCATCTGGGAACAGTTAGGAGATAATGGTGTATAAATAGCACAGGGAGAGCAATTGCTGTAGTCTGTCCCTGCAGCTCCACAAAGTGAGCAAGAGCTGAGCCTGTGTGTAGCATAAAAAGCACCAAGCAGCAGCAGCTTCTTTCTCATCGTATCAGGTTGGGAAAGCTCAGTTGAAGTTGGTTCCTGGATGATGCAAGGAGCCACAGTGACCCAGACGAGCAGCTCAGGACATGACCCAGTGCTGTTTAGCAATTCAGAGACCCTCTGTTTTTAGCATCCCTGTGATACAACTTTGATGAATGAGGGTGTTGTCACACAGGGCAATGTCACTGAATTTTCTCCTGCATGCGGAGTAGCGGTGCAACTTTGGTGTCCTAGAATTAGAATTGGTTCAGAGATGAACTTCTGGGGTTGGTGACTATGCTGAAACAACAGGGTAGGAATGAGAAAACTGCTTTGGTCAAGTCAAAGCAGGATTTGGGAAAGATTTTGATGAGACAAAGCAGCAATAAATTTAGTGTGAGCTTGCAAATACTTCGTCTCACCCAAGATGTCTTTTGTTTTTTTTTCCCTTATCTTTGGACTTATTTCAGAATCACAGAATCACAGAATCATCA
>NW_010403133.1:9025-9923 GCF_000710305.1 Buceros rhinoceros silvestris | reverse complement strand
GGATGGATGGGTGGGTGGATGGATGGATGGGAGAGTGGATGTTGTCATTTTCTGTTACGTTATAGTGACTGCAGCAGTTCAGGCTCCGAGGATGCACAGAGTATAGCCAATACCCCTGAAGAAGCATCGCTCTCGGTGATTCTCGCTATTTGCAGCATGGTAGGACCAAGCCCTCACCCCTCCCTCTCTCACCAGCCCTACTCACTGAGATGTCAGAAGTCTTTAAAAAAAAACCATCCGAGGCAAATCTATGTTGTGGTTGCAAAACCATGTGTGTTCAGTCCAGGCCGTTATCTGGCCTTCGCCGGTGCCGCCCTGCTATCTGTTGTTGCTGCATCAGAAGTGGGAACCACAGAACCAGTGGATGCACAAACCCCAGACTCCCAGGGACGGTGCAGATGCCCCCTCTGTCTGGGATCTCCTCAGGGCCGTGAGTCGGGTCAGCCTTCACAAGCCATCAGCCAATCGGAAGGGCCATGCCAGAGGATGGACTTTCGCAGCGTCCTCTCCCCCCGGCCGAGGCCGAAGGATGCTCAGCTGCCCTTGTGCAATCGCGGAGGCAGGGTGTTTGTGTGGGGGAGCAGGATGAGCGGCCGGAAGGTGATATAAAGCAGGCGGCAGGGAGTGCGAGAGCGACCCGGGGCAGCGGCGGCTGGTGGAGCACCGGGGGCCCAGTGATGGTAAGTGGGACCAGGACAAAGTGAGAGCTTGATGCTGGAGGGGTCTCCGGGGACTGCTGGACCAGAGTGGGGAATGAACGCCCCTCGTCTGCAGGTGCGGTAGTCACAGGAGGACGGGGGCCAGAGTGGGGCTTTTGGCTTTTGGCGTTGGCTTTGCCCCGCTGCTGGTGCACCTGCAGGGCAGAGGAGTGGCAGAGCATCGCCCCAGCCAGCAGCCC
>NW_010403133.1:5390-8941 GCF_000710305.1 Buceros rhinoceros silvestris | reverse complement strand
GGGGGAGGGGAAGACCACCCCCCCAGCCAGCAGCCCCGGCTGACTCACAGCCACGGCTCCGACAAGGAGGCTCCAGCGGCCAGGGCTCACCCGGCACCGTGCCACCAATTTCCATAAGGAAATCCACATTGATTTAATCCGTGGCTTTGTGGCCTTAATTTTAGTTGCATTCGAGGCTTTGGGGTTTTTCTACCCCGGTGTCTCCTCGTTATGAAAATGGGTTGCTGGAAAAGCGAGGATCCTTCTGCAGCTCCTACCTCTTTCAAAGAGCTGCAGTGGGAAGAGGGAGCTCCTTTCCTCTGCAGGGAGCCTGGAGCAGTGCCTCGGCTGAGTGGTTTTATTCAACGTGCCTGTTCTGACCCAAATGTGGCTGTGCCATCATCAGCACATCCCCGCAGGATGCTGCTGAAACCCCGGGTGACCCAGAGCCCACTGAAACCCCGGGTCACCCAGATCCCGCTTCTTTCTGCAGGAGAGGACGGTGCGGTGCGTGCTGCTGGTCTCTGCCCTCTGCCTGGCCGGCTGTGATGGCAGCAAGAGTGAGTGTCCCTGTGCACCATCCCTGCTGGGTCACCGACGGATTGTATGGACAGGAGAGTCAAACCCTCCCCTGATCCTGTGTCCAGGTTCCTCATTCAGGGCGCCACTGGAGGATGCTAGACCAAGGGGCATGACAAAGCAGGAGTCAGGGGGGCAGGAACGGGGTGCAAGGGTCAGCAAAATAGGCAGAAGCCTCAAGACCTCCATCCCATGCGGTGTATAACCCCTGGAGATGGGCAGAGGAGCTGTGAGGTGCCACCACTCTCCTTGCTAGCTGGTGGCAGACTCCATAGCTCTGATCTGGGTTGCAGCCACACTGAGGAGACTCCCAGGCTGTCAGTCACGTCCTCCCAGGCAGGCCAAGGTGACATCTCCTCAGATGTGCCTGCTCTGGCTCTGAGTGAGGGTCTCAGCCCCCACGAGCTGGGCAGGGCTGCATGCCGTGGGGTGAGGTGGCTCCCCAATCTCTCCTAGGGGGATGTTGTTGCTGTGTTTGCTCTCACTCACCTTTCCTTTGCTGCAGGGGAGCCGGGGAGCCCACGTGGCCTGAGGCGAGGGGTTGCCCTCCGACAGCAGAGGAGCCCGGATGCCTGCCTGCCAAACCCCTGCCAGCACCACGGGGACTGCCAGGAGATGGGGGACAGACCAGTTTGCAGCTGCAAACCAGGCTTCACGGGGACGTTCTGCCAGGGTAGGACTGGGGTGTTGGTGAGCCCTCCCCGGTGTGTCCACGGGCAGCAGGGGGAAGGGTGATGGTCACGGTGCGCTGGAGTTACCGCTGCCGTGACGGCAGGCTCCAGGAGCATGTCCCAGCTCCTAGTTCAGGTGTATTCCCTGTCCCGGCCACGTCCTGACTACACGATGGTACAAGACCCAGCCCCAGGTCATTTCTCTCCTCCCCACAAGTCTTACTCCCTTAATTCCTTGGCAGTCAAGAGGCCGTGCTGTGGCGTAGCCGTGCCAGGGCAGCGGCACACGCTGCAGTTGCAGAACAAGCCCATGTGCTCCAGCATGGCTACAGACACTGCCCAAAACCTGGGTCTTCCTCACCTGAAAGAGGGTCACTGTCCCTGTGGGTGCCCTTGGCAGACCGCAGGAACTCTGCAACGGGGCCAGACCCGCCACCTTTGCTGTCTGGAGCTTAAGGACTGTGTCTGCTTGGGGTATTGGTGGCCATGGACTTGCACAGGTCTCAGGCAACCAGTACAAAATGACAGACCCACGTTAACTTCTGCGCATTCCCAGAGGTTTGTCTTTTGCCCAGTGTCTCTGACGAGCTCCCCCAGCAGCCTCCAGCAAGGCTGGGCTGAGGGTCTGTCGAGCTCCTGGACTGTGCCGTCCCATAGCTGGCCTAGGGCTCTTTCAGGCTTCTTCCTTATTGCTATTGCAGATGGCTTTTTCCCCCAGATGTGGCACTGAAGTTGGCTTGTGAGGAAGAGCACATGAAGATGATGGTGAGGAGGGAGGTGTTTGAACTCTTGAAAATCCCCCAGGAGCTTGTCCACTTGAAGAACCAAGCATGCAAGGTCTTGGAACAGGAAGAAGGGGGTGAGCTGTTTTTTGCAGCTACTCTCACGGGAGCAAACCACACTGCCTGCGGGTCAGTGATTCAGGTGAGGAGCTGGCAGAGCCGCTCTGCATAGCCCCAGAGTGTGAGAGGAGCAGACGTGCTGAGTGGGGGCAGCAAGGGCAAGCTCCAGAGGCTTTTCCTTTTCTGTCTGGGTGCTGTAAAGTTCTCGTTCCCCTTGGAAGGCTTCCCTGGGGGCTGTCAGAAAGCTCTTCTGCCTCTAGCAAACCCCCGCTGGCAGCACATCTTGTCTCACTCAGCAGAGCGTGGAAGTCTCAGCGTGCTCTTCACTGGCTGATAACAGCCCTCGGCTTTCTGGCAGCACCCTCTGAGCTCTGCAGCTCTGCCTACAGCCCCTTGGCCCCTCTGCTGATTCAGGGGTCAGGGAGCGTGCAGAGAAACCAGTGCTCCAGCTCTGCACACAAGGGCCCTCACCTGTGGTCGCCATGCTGACTCCTGCCTGCTCCGGTGGTGGTTGCCAGTAGCCCCTGGACACGGGGCTTGACCAAAAACCCCTTTGAGCAAAAAATCCAGCAGGCCTGGAGCAGCTGTAGCTGAGCTGCACCGTCTGAACTGGCGCTTGGAGCTCGGTGTATGGTCTGAGCTCAGATTTCTGTGTCTTTCCAGCAAAACGGCTCCCACGTGTCATACTCCAACGTCATCGAGTCGGAGCGGGCAGTGCGCGGGGGTGTCATCTCCCGGAGCTCTCAGCTGGAGGTGCACTTCTCCTGCATCTACACCTATGAGCAGGTGGTGAAACTGCCCTTCGCTCTCACTGCTGTTGACAAGTGAGTGTCCCTCTCGACCTTGCTGCTGACATGGTATCTTTGAACTTGCAGAAAACCAGATGCCTTCACTGAGGTGAAGTGCAAAGGCCCTGGGGAACCCCTAGAGAGCTCTGAGAGCAAGGTCCCACCAGGAGCCTCCCCTTCTCTCCACACAGTGGTTTCTGAACCCAAAAGAGGAGCACACACAATGCCCCTTTCTCCTACCCTCACTGCTTGGAACCAACTCACCAAAAACAAAGGGTGGGAACTGCATGATGACCTCGCCAGGCCCATGTGGAGGTGCAGGTTAGGACCCCCCGGGGTACCTTGCTCCCAGCCCTCACCGTTTGGTGGGAAGCCCTGGAAGTCCTTGCCTCTCCACACAGCCAGGAGGCAGCTCGGGGCTCACTCTTACAACGTTCCTCCTGTGAGCAGAGGCACGTCCAGGGGCAGTGAACCTGTGCTGGTGACCTGACTCGTGCTACGTTCTTCCTGCCTTCTTGTTCCACTCGTTAGCTCTCCTCCTCTCCTTTCCTCAGGCTGGTGCAGTTCGTGGTCAGAGAAGGGCACTTCAACGTCAGCATGAGGCTGTACAAGACACCCTCCTACCTCCAGCCCTATCACCTGCCAGCCGCGGCCATCCCCCTCACGGACACGCTCTATGTACTGCTGACGAT
>NW_010403133.1:4382-5320 GCF_000710305.1 Buceros rhinoceros silvestris | reverse complement strand
CTTCCTGCGGAGTGTGGAGGACTGCTGGGCCACACCGAGCACAGATCCCTACCAGGACGTGTGGCATGAGCTCATTGAGAAGGGGTGAGTGAAGTGCCTGGCACTTCTGGTCTCCTTGCACCGTGAGCACAGTCACGTCAGTGCTGGGTGCTAAGGGCAGGTTGCTGCAAGGGAGCAATGAGCAATGACACCGTCACTGCTCGTAGGTGGAACCTGTGGTGGACACCATCACTGAGTAGGTGGAACAGCCCCATAGGTGAGCCCCGCAACCGTTCTGAAGTGAGCCCCCTCTCCTGGCCCTGCTCTGCTGCCAACAGCGCTGTCTTCCCCCCAGCATTGCTCCTGGCCGGCTGGGGGTGGGCAGAGGGCAAGGAGGGGAGATGAGGGACCTTGCAGGGATGTCCAGAGAGGTCTCTGCTGAAGGGCTTGTGTTAGAGGTGGCTGCAGCCAAGCTCAAGTAACACGGATATCCGGGAAGTGAGAGCCACAGCCGGGCTCACTCCCCGCCCTGCAGCGCAGCTGTGGCCTCACAGGGCGAGACAGCAGCCAGCTCCTGTGCTGGTGGCAGCTTCTCCCTGGGCTGGGCACAGTGCAGGGTGCCCAGGAAGGGCGTCCCCATGGCACCGCCACAGAAACAGTCCTGCTCAGCGAACCTCGAGGGCTGCACCTGGTCCCCATGTGCTCTGGTTGGGACACCAGAGGTTGGTGTCATCTGCCACCTGCTGACTCAGCCGTGGTGTCCCAGGTGTCCCCGCGATGAGACAGTGATGTACCTGAACGCCGTTGGAGAGAGCACGACCGCCAAGTTCAGCTTCCAGATGTTTCAGTTTGTTGGTTACCCCGAGGTGTTCCTGCACTGCCGCGTCCGGCTCTGTCTCGCCAACAGCTCAGAGCCCTGTGCCAAGGTGAGCTCTCCCGGTGGTCTGCACCGTGGCCTG
>NW_010403133.1:3631-4308 GCF_000710305.1 Buceros rhinoceros silvestris | reverse complement strand
GAGCCCTGGGCCAAGGTGAGCTCTCCCGATGGTCTGCACCGTGGCCTGGCCGGGCAGGGGCATCTCCCTTCCCTTGCTGATTGGAGAAGGAGCTCTCCTCCGGTTTTGGGTGCCTCAGCACAATAAACACCTCCCTGGAGGAGGAGCTCACCCCAGCGCCCTGAACTGAAGGTGCGAGGGCTGGAACCCACAAGAGAGCTCCTCTCCCTCCTCCCGCTGTCTGCCGGGTGTTTGCAGGAGCGGTCTAGGCTAGGACCTGGGGAGGAGCAAGCTAAGGCCCCTCAGGAACAGGTCCTCTCATGCTCTGGGGTCATGACTGCTCCCAGGCTGCAGCCCCGACTGTGCCTCTGCCAGAGGGAGACCCCCAGGACAGCTCTTGCTCCCCAGAGCGGGCTTCTTGTCCCATCACCCGTCCCTTGGCTTTGTTGACAGCAATGCCCCAGGCACCAGCGGAGCCAGCGGGCGCTGGCGGATGGCTACAATAAGATTGTCTCCTACGGGCCCGTCCTGCTGGCTGCTCCTTCCCTGGGAGCAGAGAACCACCGTCCCAGCACTGACCAGCAGGACCCGAGGGGTATGTACGTCCCTGCGGCGAGCGCAGGAGGAGCTTGCAGCCCCAGCAGCTCTCTAGGCACTGCCAGGTCATTAAAAAGGGCTGCTAAAATCACTGCCCTGCG
>NW_010403133.1:3045-3306 GCF_000710305.1 Buceros rhinoceros silvestris | reverse complement strand
GGTTTCCAGCCCGCACCCCCGCACCAGCCCAGCCACGCAGGCGCCTTCTGAGCACCAGGGCCAGCCCAGCAGGTCCAGCACCAGGGCTGGGGCCAAGGCCGCCTCCAGCGCAGCTCAGACCAGCAGAAATGCCGAGCTAAGGGGAGCCCCTGGGCAGCGGGTGGGGGTGAAGGCCCACGCGGGGGTGACTGAGTCCTGTTAGTGCCCTCCGGGCCCCCAAGTACCGCCAGCTCCGGTGGCTCCGACCCTTCACAGGAGACG
>NW_010403133.1:2350-2768 GCF_000710305.1 Buceros rhinoceros silvestris | reverse complement strand
CGCCTGGGCGCACTCACGGTGCTCACGGCCGCTGCTGCGGCCCTCGGCGCGAGGCGGCGGACGGTGTAGAAGAGGGCTCTTTCCAAATAAACGTGCCAGGAGCAGAGGGGCGCTCGCCTGTGTCTTTACAGGGGGGTTGGGGAAGGAGGCGATGGTGGGATGCCATCGGCGTTTGAAGGATGGGCCGCCTCAGTGTGGTTCTGTTCCCTGCAGCATCCCTGGGGTCTCCTCAGCCCACGCTCTCCAGACTCCAAACACCGACCCAGGGGTGGGAGGTGCCTTCCTCCCGCTTTCCTCCTCCCCACAGCCTCACCCGGGTGTGTGGGGAGACACAGGTACCCACAGTAGACGCCTGCCCACCAAGCCTGGACGCTGCCTGCTCCTGCGTGACACAGATGTAGCGTTAGGCCGGACGGGC
>NW_010403133.1:1987-2304 GCF_000710305.1 Buceros rhinoceros silvestris | reverse complement strand
CCCACCGATGGCTGCTTCTCTCAGCCAGCTCTCTGTCATTCCTAACAAACCGCCAGCAGGAGCTTTGCCCAGCAACACACCCCGAAGATACAGCAAATAACACACCCTGGGGCAGGCACCGGAGACGGAACCCGCAGCCCTCAGACAGCCGGCAGAGATTTAATGCAGAAACACCGACACGGAGGAGACGAGGGTTGTCCCTGCAAGGCGGCTGCGTGTGCCCCTTCAGCTGAAGCAACAGTGTCCTCCTGGGAGTCGTTGCTAGCCCCAGCGGGAGTCTTGCGAGAGGGACAACCAGCAGGTCCCTGCCCAGAGAG
>NW_010403133.1:1009-1937 GCF_000710305.1 Buceros rhinoceros silvestris | reverse complement strand
CGTGGTTCTCGTTGTGTGCGTTGCTAGCCCCAGCGGGTGTCTTGCGAGAGGGACAACCAGCAGCTCCCTGCCCAGAGAGCTCGGCCCGCTCCGTTTGAAGAGGGATTATTCCAGGGAGCTCATGGCATTTCTCGCTTTTGGCTTATTCCCAAAGCTGAACCCCTGGAGTCTGGGCCGTAGCGACTCAGTCCCCCCACCCCCGCCGCTGGGCTGGTCCAGCACCAAAGGCCATCTCTAGCGAGGAAGGGGCAGCTCCACCCTGGCTGAAGGCAGCTCATGGGCTCTCTTCTCACCCGGGAAGAGCCCCCGGGGAAGAAGATCGCTTCACCACCATGGAGGAGCTTCAGCCTGGAGGGACTTGGGCAGAAGGGATGTCCCCAGAGCTCCTTGCCCAAGGCAGGCCATTAGGAATGAAAGGGCCAAAGCAGAGAGCCCTGCTTGGGTGGATCACGCCCACCAGAGGGTAAACTGAGGCGCGGTAAACTGAGCTCACGTCCTCCCCAGAGAAGCTGCGTCCACCAGGAGTGAAGCTCGCTCTCAGCGGGTGCAGGCACAGGCAGGGAGGCAGGTGGAGCCAGCAGCTAGTCCTGGGAGACTGTGGTGGTTTTGTTGAGTCTGAAGACATAGGAGAGGGAGCCAGTGGTCTCCTTCACCTTAGGGCGGTAGAGCACAACCAGCCAGACGAATATGAAGATTCCTGCAGGGAAGAAAGGCAGACACTCAGGAGCAGCAGGAGATGGTGGGAAGCATCCTGCCGGGATGCGGCCGGCACTTCGCTGCCGCCTCTAGGGCATTCCTCCAGCTCACTGCTGTTCCTGCAGGAGGGTCTCCCCATGCTTCAGGTGAGCCGTTTGGCCGAGACATGGCCCTGAGCGGATAATGTCCCCAATCTTGTGCTACGGAATGGCTTCCCTGGAGGAAAACCACC
>NW_010403133.1:790-993 GCF_000710305.1 Buceros rhinoceros silvestris | reverse complement strand
TTGTGCGACGGAATGTCTTCCGGGGAGAAAACCCCCCGCCGCTGGAGTGGAGCTGGTTGGGGGCCATGCCCAGCTCCATGCCTGTGGCTGGGGCCTGCTGCTTGATGTGTCTTGACAAAGGGAAGGACACGGCAGGACTGGGGAGATGTTGGTGCCTTGGGACCCGCTGCCAGGCTGCCTCCTGCCTCTCCCATCTTCCCCAC
>NW_010403133.1:0-661 GCF_000710305.1 Buceros rhinoceros silvestris | reverse complement strand
CGGCTCCCTGCCTCTCCCATCTTCCCCACCCACCTCCAGGGAGCCCAGCTCAGAGCTGGCCCTGACCTTGGAGGGAGTTGAGGATGGTGAAGAGGTAGAGCATGGGCGCAGAGGAGGTGCTGTGGGTGAGAAATGCCAGGGCCCAGGTGGCTCCCAGCAGGCAGAAGAGCACCATCGCCACCAGGGCCACCTTCCAGGCCCTGTAGTCTCCCTGCACTGCCCCTGTGACCTGCAGGCAGCAGCTCTTCTGGATCGCCACCCCAAAGACAGCCGTGTTGAAGAGGAAGATGAGGCCAAAGTAGCCGCAGTTGGTGATGTAGTGGACCAGGAGATATTTGGAAGTGATCCAGCACCTGAAGAGAGATAACCGCAGTGCCTCCAGCGGTGCTGCTAGCCCCGGCAGCACCCCTGGGACCCTCCCCAGGGGGCTTGTGGGAGGATGCAGGGACTTGTGCTGGTGGGGTTTCCCCCGGCCAGGGCGAAGGAGTGGGGGCAGTGGTGCAGACCCACTGCTCTCACGCTGCTTGGCTGGGAGGGAGCCTGGGGAAGCCCCAGAGGTGGACCCTGGATGCCTCTCCACGACCTGGAGGCCTGCAGGCATGGCCGAGGCGGCTCGACACAAGAGGCTGTGGTCGTGGTGGTGGTGGTGGTGGTGGTGGTG
>NW_010403132.1:35356-57856 GCF_000710305.1 Buceros rhinoceros silvestris | reverse complement strand
CTCGCTTCCACCGCGGCAGAGATTCACTGGCTGTCACAGGGGACACCACCGCCCCGTGTCAGCTCCTCCACGCCTCAGGGACACTCCTTCACCCCTGGAGCTCGCCGGCAGAGCTTTCGTACATCGCCTTCCCTACGCCACCTACCAGAGCTCAGGGTCAGCCTCACCAGCCACCCCCTTTCTCTCCCCTTCAGTTCCTCCGTGGCACCGTACCGGTAAACACCTTTTCTTTGCACCCTTTGCTCCACGCGTGCAGACCTATGAAATAACCGAGAGGTGCTAAGTGGTTTAAGAGGAACCTGCCAGCAACTTCCTCGGGCCTCTTGGTGCAGCTGGAGCGCCGAGGACCTCTCCCCTTCCCGCGCCTTTGCCAGCTCACAGACAGCAGCTCCTGAGGGGCAGGGGAACTGTCCCCGATTTAACCACCAGCCACATAGTTTTATGATCATTACGGTGTCACATAAGCAACGTAGCAGTCATGGTGATGCGCTGCTCCATAACAATTAGATGGGGGGGTTGATTCTGCAAACAGTACCTATTTCGCTGTTTATCACTAACTCAACTTTTTCCCAGAAGAAAACACACTTCCAGTAGAGGCTTTCTTGGCTTTAGAAAAACCGTATATAGCTCTTTCCCCCCGCCCTGTTCAAGTGTGGTGTTTAGGCCTTTTAACAGTGACAGTAGATACAAAGAAATACAAGTCAGTTAAAGAACTAGCTGAAAGTTTTGTTATAGTTTGTAAGAGCATTTGTTGCCATACAAATAACTGCTGAACTTTGGGCAGATAAACTGGTTTATCTTTTGACACATAGCCTTTGCTAGCTGAAAAAGTGATCAAATTTGTAGAAAATTTCTTTGTTTAGAAGTGTAGGCAGTTTTAAAGTAATTTTGGGTAGTACCTCCTGTGATTATTTAATATCCATGTTTCCCCCAGCACTTGCTCCAGCTGCCTTCTCATTCTGCCTGAGAATTAACAACGCTCCCTCCCAACTGGAGGCCAACAGGAACCTAAACTTCACCTCTTCCTGTATTCTTACCTGATAATAATTGGATAAACAACATGAAGAGTTCCACACAGCACTTAATGTGAAAATAGCTTAATTTTATGAAGTCCTTTCACACCACGTTTAGCTAATTTAACAATTAGAATGTTAATATTTGATTGATTGAACTATGTGACTATGCACAAAACAGTACTAGCCAATGCAGCTGGTCATCGTCTCTACACTACGATACTGTTTGTCTCCCAGAACAATCCTCTACTTTCATTCAAGTACAGGTAAGATTTTGCTCAGCTTGGAAACTATCTGTTATTCAAGCTGTTTCTTCTGAAGAAGAATATTCAACATACCACATAGTTCTAGCAATAAATCAGATCTCACTCTGCACAACCATTCACATCTCCCTTCTTTTCACCTTATGCTGCTGGTGTCTGTTAAGAATATATCCACAACAATACACAACACAAACATTAAAAGAAAAACAAACACAGAAATGTAGTCTGATTTCTATGATTGAGGTGCAGAATGAAACAGGCATATGGAGAGAATTTCATCACTGGAAAGAATGGGAAGCCTTTGCCTATTACCTGTGTCCTTAACCGGAGGTAGTGAAAATCTCCCAGAAAATCTTTATATTGATTTATATAACATTTGAATACAATCTTGAACAATACTGTAGAGATGACTGCTTAGGAATCATAGAATCATTTATGTTGGTAAAGACCTTTAAGATCATTGAGCTCTGCTTCAGTTGCATCAGTCAGCAGTTTGCTCATCTGCATCATTAACCTCCTCAGTCTCTACTTCCAGATTTCCAGCGCTGTCCTTGATAACTTTTCCTTGAAGGCAGAAAGGATTTGCCCTCTCAAAAAGGTGCAAAGGAGAAGTGTCTCTTGAAACAGTTAAGTACAGGCACATTCTTTGGAAGTGTGATTGTCTATCTTTCCACTCATGTTAAAGGCAAACTGGTCGGTTTGACTGAGGTACAATTATTCAGCTTATGAGTAAATGCAGCAAGAAGGAGGGGTTGGGAGAACGGCACAGCAGAGCTTATTTTAAAGTATACTTTAGGCCTGTGCTTTGGATTTGAAGTCTAAGTGTCTGATAGCTGCTGCCAAGAACACCATTACAGGCCTGAAGAAATATTGGGAGAGAGATACAGGGGGAAGAAAGAGGGGCAAAAAGTGGTGTTGCAAATACAGGAATAGGAATTGTTGATCTAATAAAGGCAAAAGGGATGAAAGACATCATGATTTACATGCAGGCACGTCATCTATCCATAGATAAGACCATTATTTTCAGTGAAGGTTTACCCATAGCAATCTATTGTCCAAGCAGCCAGTTACAGTTCTTAAGAGAGATGCAAAAATTGAGGTCATCTGATACTTCTTTGCTTATATCCAACATAGTTAGAAAAAATCCTTCAGGTTACCCTCAAAAGTATTTCTGCTTTATCATGGTGCTGATTGTAGTTTGCCAAAGAACCTAAGCAGAGAAGATCAATACGCCAGATTTGCATCATGAGTATACACCTAGCAGAGCATGATTTATTTTTTACTCTTGTTACAAAGAAAAGCAACCCAATAGCTAAGACACCATTTAATAACTAAAGCATAAAAAAAATCATGTCAGTAGTGTGTGTTTGTTTTGCAAAGAATAGCAGAGTAGTAGTTACACTGAACGATGATTTGTTCATTAAATTATGAATCTTGTTCTATTATATGAAACATTCTCTAGAAAGATATGTTATACAGTTTGCTTAACAGTGATGATTTTGATTAGGAAAATAATACAATTCATCTTGCAGAATATATATGACCAGGTGAAATGCTATTCAGAAGTTAAAATGTGCTTCCCTTTCTCATATGTTGTGTGACCTATTTTGTATTAAATTGAGAATGTTCTGACTTCACAAAGGATCCAGAATAGGACCCTAAATCAGTACAACATGCAAAAAAAATTTAAATTTAAAAAATATCACTTTGCATATTTATCAGGAAAAATTATTTCTTCCCCAGATGAACACAGAATTTCTAAAGGGGATTAGGAGGCATTGTGGGAGAAATATTGCAAATGCACTAATTGAACATAGATTTGCCCTTTACTTCCTGACACTTCATTTGGAAAACACCAGGTAAGTGTTAATTAAGATAACAAGTCACCCATACTTTTCATCTTTTGCTTTAATGACTGATGAGAATTTATGAACTTTAATATAACTTTTTCACTGATGGAGAGTTAAATACACAGAAAATAGCACACACCTAATTTAGGTAGTAAAAAATTAGGTCTCATTTATTTCAACAGATGCCTGAAAAACATAGGTAAAAATCAAGTCTACTTCCACGTGCTGGGAAGCATATGACAACATATCAGTTTCACAGAAGAACTGTCAGTTGATCGCAGGTGATTGGAAAGACCCTTCTCAGCAAAGGGAGGAACACTGCACCACGTGTAGGAGCCAGTATGCCTAAGAACATCTGTACTAAAATGGAGTGTCTCCATTTATCTGGTTAGTTTCCCTTAGAAAACAGAGTCCTACCTCTCTTCTAATCCCAATATTAAAACCAGAAAAATGAAGACTTGCTTATCACCTAAAAAGGATGTGTGAGCTATTTCTCCACATCAGCTTTATTCCCCTTGCCGTGAGCTTATTTGTCTCAAAGAACAAGAAAGGGGAATAAATTACTCCTTTTGCAATCATAGAAATTGAGCTTTGCACTTTCCTCAAAGGATCAAAAGTGAGACTTACACTGATAATAGGTATTCTTATTTTTACAAAACTTCAGAACAACAATATACCAGATAAACTTTACTCACTGAACGAAAATACCAAGTACTTTTGCAGTGTTTGTATTGTGGTCTCCACTGTTTTTCTGAATTCTAATGTTTCTTGAATTTGATAGAGGTCCATGGTTATAGAGCTTGCTGAGCTTGAAGGAAGGCAGGCAGGCCATTTGGGGACCAAACCAGCATAAACTGACTCAAAAATAAGCTTTTTGTTTCCTTTTATAAAATAACTTAGTATACATCATTTTATTGGAAGTTATCACTATTATCTTGAGTTATCTAGATAACTCAAGCTAGTGCTTCTCAGCAGAGCTCTTGACATGGACATTGACTGTTTTAAGTAAGTTCCCACTAACCTGCACCTCCAAAATACATCCTATCTGCATTTACTTTCTTTACTAAAAGAAATGGAACAACATTTGGGTTCCGCCATAGCTCTAAAAGGTGTATTATAACAGTAAAGAAAGTATTATAACAACTGTCCAAAGGTACATTTAACAGTACCCAGTTGCAATGGAAAGATTCAAAACTTCTACCGCTTTTTTTTTTTATGCAGAAAATAAAGGCTTCAAACAAATTCATTTGTTGAAGGCTTAGGCAGATGAGAAATCTAAAAAAGGTAATTTTTTTTAAACCACAGCAACTGTACTGTTGGTGGAAATGGCATTTTACCACTAAGAGGCTCTTGTGCACTGCTGAGTTTAGAAGGGATGAAGCCTTCATCCCAAGCAGTGAGCATTAGTGTTTCCCACTGCCCTTTCCATAGTGACCGCTATCCGGGTTAGCTCCAGGAAAACACAGTCACTTACTGTATTAAACCATCATGGTCTACATTTACAAATCATTTGGCAAACTTCTGGTCTCTGTAGACCTCTGCCTGAATTTATTTGTGATTTGCATATTGCTAATCATTACATTCGGCACTGGAGATTTCTTTGTAATTAGTTCTTTTAAGTGCATCGGAGCTTTAGAAGACATATATTCGTTTGACAGTTTTCTAATTGCTTTTTATGTTGTCATCTTTATGGCAAAGGAGCTTTAAGATCTTAAACCTTTAAAACATTTTCATTTATCCTAGAACTTGATATTAAAGGGCTAAGAACTGTGGCCAGATTAAACAAGTCTAATGTGAAGACACACGAGGTCTTCCCAATGCAGCAGTTCAGTCAGGCATTTTTAACCCCTTCCGCAACTATCAGACTACACAGAACTATGGCAACCCACACTTTGCCATTTGACAGTAAAGATTTGCTTCATGTTTATTAGCACAAACTGGCTGTAACGATCATCAGCTGGGATCGCTCTAGGAAATTTATTACACATAGTAGCAAAATTTATTGTCAAGCAGACTGTTTTCTTCATGTCCACATTAACTGACCTTTTCTTTCATCAGTTGCCTGTCCATATGCCTGACAAGATGTTTTTGTAAACACCACAATCACAGTGAAAAGGCAGATGCACTACTACTAATAAATTTGTTTTTCAACATGGATTTGTTTTGGAAGTTTAACTTGAAGCAATGAACCGTTGCTTTCTGATCTCCACATGTGATTTGCTTTTAGTTCAGTCAGTCAAAAATGGCTTAAGGACTAGTAAATGCCCTTTCTTGCTGGCCATTTTGTAATTCCAGGAATGGCTGTATTAAATGAGCTTTTAACATAGCGTTCAAGTTCATTGACTTGTCCAAACTCGTACTTCCATTAGCGTACCTCTTATTTGACTAAGTCCATTATTTTCCGTGGGGAGAAAACCCCAAACAAACCAAGAAACCAACAACCAAACCTCCCCAGGACTTAAAACACAGTTGCAGAGAGAACCGAGTATATTTTTTTCTTATTAAAAAGAAGTTGTAATTATCTCTTGCTCCATTTTCTGACAGAGTGAAGCCACCTAATGAAAAACAGTTTTTTGTAAAGCTACAGAGTAAAAGGATTGCAGCTTTTTTTTTAAATCCGAGATCTGATTCCTCCAACTGTTCAAATCTCTAATTTTTAGCATAAGATAAAAGTTGAACAACAATATAAATTAATTGTTTAATGTTGCTATTTTTTAAGTAAACATGAGATTAAACTTTTTGTGAGAGGTGTTCAGAAAACAAACTTCCTGCTGTTTGGCAACTGGGAGACTCCAGAACTTGCAGTCGTAAACCAAGGCTGCCTCTGGCTTATCTGTAAAGTCTATCACAATTCAAGGTGAACTAATATTTAAAGCAATGTTGTATTTAGTGGCAGATGAACCATGGAAATACAGCAAAAACCTAACAGCTAGATATTCAGTCACTGTTAATCAGACTAGTTCCAGTGAGGTCCAATTCATGCTAGCTAAGAATCGGGCCTTAGCTTTAATAATCTCATTGGTAATGAAGCAGAAAGATGGGTTTATGAAATCAACAGTGAGGAGACAGAAAAAAAGAAAGAAATATTTTGGCAGTGATCCAGCATTCATAACTAAACTAATGTTCAATTACTGTGAAACGCTTTATGGAAATAAATGTTAGTTCTACATGAATCCCAAATGAGTTTATTACAATCAGTGCTATTAAAATGATTAAAATAAAGTGTTACTAATATGCCAAACAACTATGACTGTAGTTTCATAAAACTAGGTTTAATATCCATCAGAGATAAAAGATTTTTTCTGTAATAACTAAACATAATGATATGTCTAAATCATTTGAAATTATGACATTGATGATAATGTTAATTAGCCTTTTAAAGGAATTAACGTAGTGCAACGTGTAAAAGACGTTAGAATACCTAAACCTTACTTCAGTAACACAAAACTTCTTAGTAGCCATTTTGCAGGAAAATAAAAACCATTACATCATAAAATCATTTTTCAATATGAAATGTTTATGAATATATATTTTTTGCTTAGAAATTTTTGGTTGTTGGGGTATCCAAAGCACTGAATTCAATCACCATTTTCAGATCCCTAAGTGACAGTTTAAAAAAGAAATCAAAAATAAATGAAGCACATAGGCAAATATACACTATTAATAAATAACAGTTCATCTTATGGGGACAGAAACAGGAAACTATGTGAATCTGTTCAGCCTGACTATTTCAAAGAGCCTTTTCTAATGGAGAATTACACTTCTTGGATCGAGCATAAGGTCCGATTTGATTAGCAAATACATTTACGAAGCAGTTGTACAGGTGCCACAGTCAGCGCGGCAATTTTCCTAATGAAAAGAGTTTGCTTAAAACACTCACACACAACTTAGCAATAGGTTTTAAATGTAGCACATCTATGAAGCAGATGTTGAAGCAGAATTGGGAGGGTAATATCTACACAGAAGATGGCACAACTCAACCTGTGTTTTCTAAGATCTCTCTTTCTCAAGGAACAGAGTATTAAATATTTAGTTTCCTATCTAATTTGGAACTGTAAATTTAAATACCATCCTTGCTGTTTGAGTGGAAAGTTACCAGCGACCATTTAGGACATATATTTGTATCTATACACTGGTCAGAAATAAATATCTATGTGGACATCTTAAAGAATCATTTTTATAAAAATCAGTGATAATGCTGTGGCTAACTGTAACTATTTTGTGTCTTTTTCGTTTCTTGGTTTCAGCTTTACTCAGTACAAATACTCTAACTGCTCTGACAAAGAAATATAAGTATTTCCACCCTTCACCAGCCACCTGATGGATCCATTACCTTTTTACAGCAATCTCTTGTAGAACAAAGTTTTCTAGTTCTATGATCTGATATTTGAACTGTTGTTTACAATATTGCTTTCTTGCAGCTTTTTCTTTCACAATTACTTTAACAAGTACTGTAAATTTTTTCCTTTCTTGACCTAAACCATTTCTTATTCTGGCATGCTTTCTTTAAAAACAGTCTTTAAAAAAACAACCAAAACACCACACATAAGCAGGCATGGATCCTCTTTGCTGAACAGAAAGTTGTTCTGAAGTCTCTGAAACTCAGATGAGCAAGTGACTAACAGCAAAAGAGTACCATTTTTAAAAAAATTCTCTGAAAGGACAGATGTCTTGTATGAGACTGCTAAAGTCATAAAAACAAAAGTGACATTAGACAAATACTCTTCTTAGAGCAAAATTCACTTCCTACTCCATAAAGAGATCAAGTGTTCACTTAAAACATAACGAGCATCCCACATAAGAATTAGTTGAGGACAGCAGATGGATGAATGCATCAGAAAGTTCCCACAATCCTTGCGTGCCAGGAAAGTCACGTCTGTGGAGTGAAATCAGACAAACACAGAAAGTCACTTAAGAGAGACTGGAAATGACTGAGGGATGAGACAGGAGTTGTTATGGGTGCATGACTGGGACCTCAGGGTCCACAATACAGAATAGCAACTTGGTGACTTCCTTCTATTCCAGCATGTCGATGGAACAGAGGTAACGGGGCTCCTGCTTCCTGCTGGCCGTGGCACCTACTGTGAAAGGTGCATTCCAGATCTATTATGTATGCAAATAGGAGAAGGGAAGGTGTCTCACCTACAGCATAAATCTGTAGATTTATGTAGAATTTCTGTAGAATTTCCATTCTCTGCAGATTATTAAATAGTTTGTCTAGGTGAGTGATAAAAGAACATGGAACTAAGGAGTGTTTCTATGATTTATTTTTAAAGCCAAACTACATTCTCTGGCAGGTTTATAGTCAAGTTAAAAACCAAACCTTTTTGAGGGAAACTGAACCTAGTCATTAAGGTTTGTGTTTTTAAAGGCTTTCAGTCAGGTCTTGTATTTTACATTCAACAATAACTCAACAGAATACAAAGCTTCTTGAAACAGCATCTGAAACTCAGGACTCCCTATCACAGGTAATTGTTAGTCTGACAAGTCATACCATCTCCTCTGCTCCTTTTTGTATTGTAAATGAATTGTTTGCTGTACGTGAGCAGAGTGACCAGAGAAGACATATTTCTCCCACTGAAGTTCATCTATAGTTGCCAGCTAATATACTCTACTGAAAAACAAGACATGAATTTTTGTTTCACGAGACTGGGAAGTTAACTGACTCACTATTTTCTGCCTCCTTTGGCATCATATTGGGTTTGCATGGCAAGGTTATGGTAGCAAGAGGGCTACAGGGGTGGCTTCTGTGAGGAGGTGCTAGAAGCTTCCCCTGTGTCTGATGGAGCCAATGCCAGCCAGCTCCAAGATGGACCCATTGTTGGCCAAGGCCAAGCCAGTCAGTGATAGTAGCAGTGTCTCTGTGATAACTTATTTCAGAAGGGTGGGGGGAACAAACTGCAGAACTCAGTCATCCACCACTGCTTTCTCCTCAACTTTGAAAAGTTGCTATGACTCAACTTCCAAGCCAGGAGGAGGGTGAAATTACTTGATAGATCAAGAACCCCAAGTCAAGTCAGGAAACCAGCACTTTCCCTCACCAAGCTTTATCATCCCAGGAAAGAGGGCCAGGCACTCTTTGATTACTTCAAGCTTACTCACAGAGGCAGAACCCTAAGAGAACATCTCTGTCAAACACAGGGGATTCCCTGCCTTTGTCATGATTCAGTATTTCCAACAGTTCTCTTTTTATTAAAGGTTTGAAATAATTAAAAAAAAAAGAAAATGGAGATCTGTAATACAGTATAGCAGGCTCTTCAGAAAGGTTGACTCCTGTAAAGTGGAAATTATCTTGTAAGTAGTTATTGGTACACTTAATTGGCTATGGCAGCTAATGATACCTATAGCTTTTTTAATCTTATTTGCAGACACCAATAAAAAATCCTCCACCCAATACAACTGAGAAAGTGTAGGAGATGGTTTACCAATGGATTTGTCTACAGACCTGGATTTTGTAAACCCAGGTTTTACATGCTACTTTTTGTAGTGACAAAATACAACAGAATTCTGAAACCGAGCTAACCTGAAAACTCTGAGAACTATTAGCAACATCCATCTATGTTGGAGCTGAATAATTCTGTTCGCAGTCAACATTCAAATCTGGCCAATACAAGCTCTTTCTACACACTGAACACAGAAAACATTTTGTCCTCACTCAGTGCTCTTCAAGTTTAAAATTGCCTATGCGTGAAGTGTAGTATACCGAAAGTGATTGCAAATTGCCAGAAGAGAAGATTCCAAGTACACTTCAAGAGCTGTTCAGACATACCAGAAGCTTTGAAAACTGGTTTTCTTAGGTCTCTATTTGTACGCAAACTTCCAAATTAATTTCTAGGATCATTTCTTCTCTAAGAAATTTACCCTACATATTTTCCAGTTAAATAATTATTTATATATACATATAAGGACAAAAATTCTTTTGCAAAGGATTGGGATACAGAATAGTATCCAAATAACCTTTCCAAATTCAAAAGGGTTTTCATGATTCAAAATATCCTCTGAAACGAGTCCATTAGAGACAACTGAAACTCATCTTTTTGGTGTAGCCATTTCATAACATGAACAGAAAGAAATGAATCATTTAAAGTGAATAGCAGTTAGAATAAAGCCAAAAATGTTTTGTTCTGAAAACTTAATGTAAAAAAATGGAACATTCCCCTTTTCTCCTCTCTGGGTTTTTTGTTGAAGATTAGAGAAAATGTTTCATTAAATGCATTTTTTTTCCCCCCAAACCAAGTAGTCAGATGGTCAACACCAACATTTTTAGAGCTGTGGTTTGTTGAGGTTTTAATCACAACCCTGTTACTGGGATAATTCATATGAAAGGCCACTAACATCAGAACATACTTTTGCCATTTTGAAAATACCATTGATATTTAAAACAAAAACTCCAAAACCACCCCGCAATCCCCCAGCTGAGGAGAACCACCACACAAACACACAAAGAGAAAATACAGAATGCGAGACACCTATAGCTTGGAGTCTCATGGAACCACCATCCAAGCTGGACTCCAGACTCAGCTGTAGCCCAGTAAATAAAGGTTTTGGCAGTGCTAGTAAGAGACCACAGACATTGTACAGAGCCAAAGGCACCAGATCTCAGCGCTGATAGGGTCTCGCCATGGCTCCAGCTGAGTTTGGCTTTGACAATAGATGTTTGGTAAGCCAGTGATGATTTGTGCCACTGCTGGCACAGGCTTCAGCAGCTGGGGCTGGAAAAAGCCTGATCCTCTCCAGGCCATCCCCGAGGAAGGACCACAAGCAACATGGGTGCCCAGGAAGGTGCTGGGGCAACTTGCAGACCTCTGCTGGGCACCAGGGAGAAGGATGTATGCTGGGAGAAGGGTACACCCCAATAAGCCCAAGCAAACTGAAACTGAGGAGGAAGGGATCCCCAGCACCTCACCCCACCGTCCTGATGCTGCTCCTTCAAAAGTTTGCACTATCACCCTCAGGAGGGGGCATCACAAGGGTAGGCCAGACAAACACCAGAGAAATGAGATGAGTTGCCTTATGCCAGTGATATTTTCACTTTAACAGCTCCTTTCCCCCGCCCCATTTTCTCATGACCAATGTTTATTTATACTTCAAGTGAGGTTTATCTTTCCAACTACCACATTATTAGCTATTAAGAGAATATTCTTTTGTAACTCCTAGTTTTATTAACATTCTCTACCTAAATCACTAGAAGAGTTATTAGAGAAAAAACCCAACTATTTTAATTGTTTTTCCAATGAAAAAATCATGTAGCAGAAGTAATTCAGCTTATATTCCAGTTGTAAATGAAAATGGTTTCATAGAATTAGATGACCAAGTTGCACCAAAGCATCAGGACTTTAGAACATTGGACAACATAAAAAATTGGCAACAATTATCTGGAGACACGTTCAGTTCAGTTTTTTAATTTGCATCAACAAGCTTACGCTTTAGAGAAGCCCAACGAGAATATATCAAAATGTTATTGTTAAGAGGAAATAAATCTGTTTGAAAATAAAAGTTGTAGTGTCAGATTGCCAAGAAATTTGGTAGAATGAAGCTTAAAAAAAATCCATAGGAACCATCCCCAAAGCATTTTAAAATGCTAACAATTTCAGTTGTTACATAGTGTTAGTAAAATTGTAATTCATAAATTGAGACAAAACCACAGAAATATAACCATATAGGGTATTTGTGGATGGAAAAATATTGTCTGGGCTTTCAGAATTATGGAATATTTTTAAGAAAGAAATGACAGGCACAAAATAAGTATATACAGTTGTAATAAGTTTCTCTGCTGTGGAAACAATGCTACTCAGCAGTAAATGGAAGTAAAAATAATTATTTCTTGCCAAAATAAATTCAACTGTACATTTCATCATTCCAACAGTTTTATTAACAAGATAACAGTATTTTGTTCTCACAACTTGGAAAGCAGAACCATGTGAATTAATAGCTAATTCAGATTTAAAATTAATGAGCTTTACTGCGTTGATTTTTCCAATTTTCTTGAATAGTATTTCCTTTAAATAGTCTTTCACATAATGCACAATCTTATAAGTCCCAATTGAGTAACAATGAAGTCTCGTTAGTCTTTGTCACCTCATAATCATTCATGCTGCATTTTAAACAAGCAACATAAATTGCTGCCTTGGGAAATTATTTTGGAGTTATGGAAGAAATATGTGCCAGCTTAAGTTGTAGTTGTTCTTGTAAAGCTTTTTATGCTAAAGAAGTTTTACTGGGCATACAAGAGTGTTTTCTCATTAAATTACATGGTTTTTTCTGCTAAGTGTGGGTTGCTTCTCATATGCTAAATCCTAACTGCCTACCTACTTCATAACAACTCTATTTAAAACCAGCATTTTTCACAGAGGTGATAATGTCAGATTTATTTATTTTAAAGGAATGTGTCAAAGTAACTCAAAGAGGAGGAAAAAAACATGCAGAGAGAAGTTTTCACAAGGAAGGAATTCCACAGGACAAGTGTTTTGAGGGATTTCTTGAATTTTCCCCATACCTCATTGTCAAGTAATACATTTCTGGCATTTTGACAGCAAATATAATGGAATCAGACATACATTTGTGGACCTACCAGTTAAGCAATGTTGACAATTTAATGAAAATCTACCTCTGGGCAGAGGGCCAGCACAAATCTTACATGCACTTAAGTGCCCTTTGTGACTCATTTTGAGACTAGATGGTGGCCAAGGGATACGTATGTCTCACACTGCACAAATGAATAATTATCATTTTATGAAAATTTTTGATTATTTTCTTTTTACATGAAGCTTCATGTTTTACCTTTCAGCAACATGCATATCATACAAACTTGTTTCATGTAGTTCACTGTTCTGGCATTAGTTTTAGTGCTACAGGGTCAGAACACGTTTTTCCAAATCTGGCCAATCTCCATCACTAAAGGTGGAAAGAGGTCTGTCATCCTGTACAGTATCAACTCACTGTAAATAGGAAGGGTCCTTACTCCAGATCTGGAGGAAGAGCAGAGAATGCACAAGTTTATAGAGAAACAGAGCCCAAAGATGAATTACTCTTTGTTTTATCACAGAAGTTACGCTATCAAGGAGAAGATGAAGTGTTGGAAATTTGTAAAGCTTTTGAGCAAAAGCAGCTTTTAATTAAAGCTTCCACAATGTTGCAGATCATCTACGATCTGCTTATACCTCTGCAAGGGTAGCTTCAGGTTTAGACATCCTGAAGATATTTATTTCATGAAGAGAAAGACTGAGACACAATGCTGTCAAAAGGCTCCCGTTAGTCATTCAGCTCCTTCTCAGTCCCTAAGGCTTAAAAGGCAGAAATTAAACCTGCAAGATAAGAGATCCCAGTTCCACACTAGTGGATCTGGAAATACAGAGACTTCAAGATCCCTACAGAATAGCTGGGAAACCTGACCCGTTGTTAGATACCCAAGATCATCAGTCCTGTGACAGGGACCTGGAAGGTTCAGTGAGCCCCGGCTCTTGGCTCAACTCAACGACATTACCATGGGTAGGGAACTCGAACCATAGAGGACACACCAGAGCTGAATGACCCCAGCCTGCAAAGACAACCAAAAGCTTTAAAAGCCCAGATTTTCCAGCAGAACCAACATTAGAATGGTTAGGAAGCTGCTATGATTTTTTTTTTGAGAGAGAGAGTTATGGTTTTGCAAGGCATTTGAACTAAAAGACATGAAAGAGTATTTCACAAATTTTTTTTGCTGGGCCATTCTCTGGCTAGTTGAAGTCTAAAGGGCCTGTTCCTGATGAAAGTTTCATCAATTACATCGTTCTCATATTCCTAAACATTTGCAGAAGAAAATTTTCAAAGAGTCAAGCCTCCTTACTGAAATGCCTTGTGAAAGAGGAAAGAAGTAGCTTTATACAAGAGTTTGCAATTATTAATTGGCTTCACTTTTAATTAGTTAATGATCCAATTCAGCTGTGATCAAAGCACAACAGTGAGATAATTCAGGAGAGAAAACAGAGTTCATTTACTCCAATATGATACTACTTTCCTAATGGCTTTATTTCAATGGAGTTTCAATTAGTTATTAGGTTATTTTACTCATTAGTCCAACGAGATGTCTGCAGGCAATTAACATGTCACTCCTCGTGAAAACAGAACATATTTTTTCCAGAGGAATGTCTTTAAGATTTATATTACTGGGTTTTTAAAAAAAGCTGATGGAAAAACTAATAAATATTGAAGCTCAATTACAATGAATTGGCCATTTATTTTTGTTTGTTTAGGAGACTGAATGGTTGTAATTTTTTTAAAATGTACTATTAGAGCCATTTATTGACACACCGTTTAATTTTCAATCAGACAAGTATTTCCCTTACCAAGTCAAACACAGACCACACCCTTTAAGACTAGACCACAAATCAAAACATGCAGTTTTTATAATAAAGACATCTCTCAAAGAGCCAAACCATATCCCCTAGGAGTCATTAAAAACCACAAGCTAGAGCAATTACTAAATCAGAATTTATCAGACTGTTGAAATCAATAGACACTTCATACTCTAATACAGGGCAGGGGGGGGAAGAAAAGATCTGCCTTTAATGAGGAATAGCTCTATAGCTGAGTAAAGCTTTCCCTCCACCCGAAGTGGAGCATTTTTAACTTCTAAATTACAAATTATTTTACCTTTCAAATTTACTAGTAGAATACATGGTACCATGTAGTAATATCCAAAACAATTAAGCAAGGAGTGTACTTTTCAGCTACAAGTCTAAAACAATTTAAAACATATCTTGCTTACTGACATTTTCCTGGGCACGTACTTTGAGAAGAGAGCTTCCAGCATGTCAGCCTTTATGCTATGCCTTTTCTTGAAAACACAGAAGTCCAAACACTCTTTGCTTTCTCCTTACACAGAGACCCATGCTTTGTCAGTGACTGGAAGAAAGGATTTCCTTTCTCGGTTTAATTCAGCCAGCAAATCAGAAATAAAAATCCAAACCCAGTAATTCACATAGGTTTGGCCACAATGAACAGCATCTGACTGTGAGCAGCTCAAAAATCTGACCTTCACTGCAGGTGTTTACCACTGATCCCTAATCGAGCAGCATGTGAGGTAGTGCCACCCTCCTCCAATCGCTGTACTCATGTGTGGTAATTATATACATATTAAAAAAAATCTCACTTCCACACCAATTTGTGTTAGCAAGCTGCCGAGGCTGTATATCCCTCTCCTCAAACATACATGCTGTATGAATAGCTGTGGAGATCTTTTTATTCTTAAACCAAGGACAACAGTAGGAATTCTTGCCGCCTTTTCTTGATTTAGCTGTTGTCAGTGGTTCCTAGCTCTGAACTACTCACAACAAAACACAGTGGTACAAAGTAGGATGAGTCGGGCAAGGGGAGGGTTTCAGCTGTGGCCTTGCAAACCTTATTGCTTACAGAATAAGCAATTTAGACTACCCAGACATACTGGCCCTGGAGAAGTCAGGCAGAACTGCTTACTGGAGAGAAGCAGAATTAACTTATCCCTCTAAACGTATTTCCCAAGAGACAACATCCCGCAAACTTCATCAGCCTAGCAAAAGTGCATGAGAATGGGTCAAACCAACTCAGAGGAAGAATTAATGAGCTTGACAGCCAATACTGCTGGGAAAGGCACATAGACAGCTCTGGAGACAGCCGGGCTGACAGGCTTTTTTATTGTTTTGTTTTTAATGGTAGTCTGATAAAATAGGACGATCAAACAGAAATGCACATTCATAAAGTCATTCTCTGACTCACTGAACCCTCTTCTCCGTTATTTATGGTGAGATAGGAGGTCAAATCAGAGAGGTTTTAGTTGATGAAGAAAAGCTGCAGGAAGGATTTGCTTAATTCCAAGAAAGGGCAAGTTTCTTCTTAAAAGAAAATTAATTGGCACATCCTTCTTAAGAACTAAGACGTTCCCCACAAATCTGATTTTCGAAGGTAGTTTTGCATAAGCAATTATTTTTTCTCCAACTCAGAGTATTTGACTTTTTGGTTTGGTTTTTTTTTTTTTAGATTAAGTCTTTGGGAGGAATCCCCTGCTTTTCCCATGTAATGACACCACAATACATTCTGTGGTTGGAGAAGGCTTAGTTTTAATTATCAAGCAGAAGACTCATGGCAGTACGCCCCACTTGCAGAAGCAATACTTGAGAATAATTTCAGAAATTTTCAAAAATGTGAACTCAGTTTGAGAGTCTTTCAGGTGTCACAGGACTAAGTGTTTTCCCTTTAGTGCCCAGTTCGGGTGCAAATGCCATATGACTGCCACATCGCGACCACAGTGAGAATTTACGAGATGCTAAACCCAATTTACAGGATTGTCTTAGAGTCAGATTAACATTCTCCTGTGAAATTTTTAATAACTATGTGCCCAAATAAGTGTTTAACAACATCATCATGCTGTCATCATCCTTTACTGTGTGAAGTATTTACTGAGTTCCTCAAGCAGCACTTAGTGCCCTACAGGACAAAAGTGAGATTTTAGCTTTTGAGATGAGAAGTTGAGTGCAAAGGATCAGTTGGAAAAAAAAAAAAAAAAAACGCCTGACTTTTAGACTCAGCAACCCTGTATCAAGTGCTTAGGTTCTCTATGGCACAAGACAGGGGTCAGATTCACAATTTTTTTCATGTCATACCACTGATATTGTCAATACACAAACATTTCTTCCATGGGCAGAACAACAAATATAACATATATTCACATCATCCTTTCAACCAGTCCTGTACAACCAGTAAGGGCAAATGGTCAATTAGAGAATGATACTATCTAAAAATAAAAGAGACGTGGTGTAGAAAAAATGAAGCTGTTTCAATGCTGTGCTGAAACTAATTTACTTGTACTCACTTCCACCATCTCAAGAAAATACAACACTGAAGTCAGTCTTCCAGATTCGCTGAAGTAAGGGGACAGAAGTAGGCTCTTTGAACATTGGCCTCCCAAACACTGAATAAAAATATTAGCCCATTTCCCCCCCAAGATAAGGAGCATAAGATATAAATCTTTCTCTCTCTGTCTAGAAGAATACCTTTTCCATCCCTCTACAGCCACTTTGAGGAAATTCAGGCACACAGCAAAGGTGTTCACCTTTGGAGAAGAGTCCTTGCATGCACTTTGGAGTGTTAGAGTATTTTATCTTAAAAAGGCACTAAATAAGGATGCATCGTGCCCCTACAAAATCCAAACCAGGCTGGAAGTGGTTGTCTCCACGAAGGCATCAGGTAACAGCACATTTATCTGTCAAGACTAGACGATGAATGAACCACTCTCTATTAGGCACTTGCCTCTGAGCGACTTTCTGAACAGCATATGGTGTCATGAATATAGTAAACAGAAAAGCCTTCAGTAGAAAATGCCTTCCAACATTAAAAGTCCCGTCATTATGAACTCTTTGGAAAACAGAAAGAGCCAAAGGCTTTCCCCGGTTCTTTTTCAATGAGAAAGAGTTACCAGCCAGAGGGAATATAGCCAGCCAGCAGCGTTATTTAGGACAGTTTCTACTTCTGCAGTGCTTTATATGCTTACTAGCTTTCAGTTAACTCAGGCAGAGAAAACTAATTGTGAATTTACTACAGAATATAGAACACAACGCTCCATGCGAAAATGAAACACATCAATGTATTTGCAAAAGGCAGAGCATTCAAAAGAAGCGTAACGGATAAACCAGGGCTGAGCCAGTGGTGTCTTGGGGGAGGAGGAGGAGGAGAAGAAGAAAAGGACGTGTTTTCAGATGAGATCAGACTGACTTTGGCATCTCAGACAAAACTTGTCATAGTGAGACAGTTAACACTGACAAAGCAGTTGAAATTGCTAAGCAACTAGAGGTTCTTTAGCAAGTCCTAGAAGTTCTGGATGGTAGTTAAAATTCTTTGATCATCACGGAAATTACAGAGAAAGAAAAAAATTATAGCTAGAAAACCATGAACATTCAAGATCTAAGCAACCTCCAGTTCTTAAAAGCACAACAAAAATAGCAGATTTCTAAGCATAAATTTTCATAGAGTGAGGAAGCATCAGGATGGCCCCACGCTTCTTTTTATTCTGGTACTCACCTCTCCAGCTGATGTTATTATGTGACTGCATAGAAAGGCAACATCTAAGCCTGTTCCAAGTTAAGAGCAGAGCACTGACATTTCTCTTGCTTAGGTTTGCATTTGCTAAAAGTTTATTCAAGTTTGGAGAAGGTATCATTGTACAAATGCTGTGTGAATATCTCCAGAAACATTGAAGTCTCTAGCAAGTAGGAGCATTCGAGCTATTCAATGAGCTGATTACTGAATTAGTCTGCAGTTTATTAACCTTTTCTAATTAATGTTCTATCGAGTAATAAAATACAGATCACAAAGTTGCCTTAATCAAGTACAACAAAACATCTGGTGGAGGGACTGCATCAGGAGTCAAAGAAAAAGTTGCACGTTACAACGTAAATCATCATCTCTGTTTCAAAGGAAAACCTGGATTAAGTGGTTAATATCCTATAGGTTGTGCGCCACCTAGTCACAACAGCAGCTTTATTGGTTATCACACAGTGACAGAGCATGGCTTTATTTTGAAATAATTTCCAAGTTAATTGGAAACAAGTAATTATTCACAGCTTCTGAAAACTTAGAGGCTTTTTAATGTTTTCCTTATGTATATTGATTCTCTTACTGGTAGGAAATTTCTAGGATGTATTTTTTGTGTGACTTCTGGGAAACTCTATTGTTCTAAACCAAGTTCGAGGAAGCATAGAGTGCTCTTAAGAGACTGCTGCTCTAGTTGTTGCCGTAGCACGGATGGATAATGAGAAGCATGCCTCCACTTCTGCCCAGCAGGACCTGGAATCAAACTGGCCTCAATCACAACTAGAGCAAAGCTCAAGGCTATGCTTGGTCACTCTGTTTTCAGTGGAATGGAAGTAGAAAATAGGGAGAAGAGAAGCAAGAAAGGTCATGGTTTGACAACGATAGGGATATCACTTACTGATTTCTGTCACAGGCCAAATTGACTCAACTTGGGGAAATTAATATGTTGCAAATTACAATAAATATTTAGTTTCTGGTATGCATTGTAGTAAACAAATAAAGAAAAGGAAACAAATATTTACACACTTTGGGAAAAAACCACAACTGTCCACCCCCTTTCCCAAGCTCAGCTCCAACCCGAGGCGTACCTGTTCCAGTGCGGGCTCGTTCACAGGCTGCAGTTCCTTTGGGGAAGTTCTTGCTCTGGGAGGAGCTTATTCACCACCTGCGCACCCTCTGCATGGGTGGGGTTGCCTTCTCCAGAGATCACCTCATCCAACCTTAGTGTTCCCTCCTCCTCCTTCCTCATCTGTGTTTTATGCCCTTCCTCGAATGCATTTTCACAGAGGCATACAAGGTGAAAGCTGTTTCTATCAAATGCTGCCATTTTTTCAGATTTCCAGTGCAGAGCAATTCTTACTTCAGAGATAATTCACCTCCACAGCACGTAAACTATATGGAATTGCTTAATCTTCCATAGGGAGAAATTCTGAGATACAGATTCTAACTGCACAGACAAATCTTTCATTCACATCTCTGTACCTTCTCTAGATTTTCCAGGTGTTATTATTCAACAATATTTATTCTGTATTTTAATAATATTCCCTTCATACTTCAAAATCAGGAGCTGCTATATTATGGGAAGCATTAGGGGTTTGCCTATAACATGAAAAGAATGAGAAGTTAGGAAGCTAGGGGGAAGAAAAAAAGAGCTCATTTTTTTGTCATTGCTCTGAGCTGGTCACAGATTTCAGTGAGAAGCTCCACAAGCAAAATGGTTCCCTCTGCTCACTCCAACGGCAGGATTAGTACCTCATTTCTCATGACTGAAAGCTTATGAATAAAAATGAAGCTGAGCCTCTGCCCTTTATCCTCTACAAAGACAGCTATGAAACTCTTTTATCCTGTTCAACCCATCAAAGGTACGCTCAGAACATTTGACTAAATCTGCCAACAAACCAAGTTCTGTAATAAAATATAAATCTAGTTACTTTAAAATAAGGGATCACAAGCCTTCAAAGGAAAATCATTAGGCTGCCTTATGAAAAAGTCAAACACTTAAGGTTAGTGATACCAAAATTCCAACCATAACTGAGAAAAAATCAGGAGTTTCTTCACAACGACAGCTGGTTTCAAGCAGAAGTTATGCAATAACACAGAACGGGAATATATACTATAGCAAAAATGCAAGTGGCTCTGAAGCTCCACTGTCTTTAACAAGCTGAGTGTTCTGAAAGTAGATTTCACGCACATAGGGCAGGCAAGAAATAAGAATGTGCACAACAGGTATGACACAGCAGCCTCTATGTTATTCGTTCTCACATCTTCTTTAACAAACTTCTTTCCTTTTGTTGTTTCAACTTACCTGAATTTAGCAGCTCTCTGAAGAGGTAGATGCATTTGCCTGGAGGCTGGATGTAAACTGGCAGACCAGAGGCCTTAGTAATTAGGCCCCACCCAGGAAAACTAATTGCATTAATTAAAGTGTAGGGCAGAGTAAAGTTTCTAACCAGGTGCCTCTGCATGTAAAAGTAAATAGTTTCAAAATATTAGGGGGAGGAGGAAAAAAAACAACCAACCCCCCCCCAAAAAACCTGAGAAAGCTCTGAACTCTTCTCTCACTGACTGTCATCCTCACGTGTGTCCTATAAATGTCCTATAAATTATCTGACAGACTGTTTTCTGTCAACAGAGAGATTTTTATACTAAACCACAAACTTTGTTAGGCTTAAGAACGATGCCAGTGCATTAGGTAGAGCTGTGCTTCACTAAATCTTGTGATATGATGTGGAGCGAGTGATTAACTATTCGTAAGGCTTAGTCTAACTAGCGAGATAGAAGAAGTGAAAGAGCTGTTAACAAAGTAAGGCTCCACAAGAGAGAGAGATGATGGTGGGTGGTATTGAAAGGCAAAGCATTGGGCAGAAGGGAGATTGATAGTGGGGTTTCTCAAGGCTCAGTCTTGTGAACCAATCTGTTGTAAAGTTTTCATTAGTAACTCAAGCACGAAAAGCAGGAGAATGGCGATGAAATGACTTGATGATTCAAAACTGTCAATACACAGGAAGGCTGAATATCACCACCAGAAAAAGAGGATGATATTGCCTGAGAAGCGCTGGATTAGTTTTAAAAGTACAAAGTGCAGTATTGAAGAAGTGCTGCTACGATAAGAATAGGTGTCCTAAATTGTAAGAGGAGTCTGAGAAAGCTTGACATACTTGGCCTGATAGTCTGAAAGTTAAGAGAGTATCATAGCTTTCTATATGTACATCAGGAGCAAAGCTGTCACAGTGGGAATCAAACTGTGTGAAAGACAACATTAACAGATGAATGGTTATACACCAGCTGTGAGAACATTTAGGCTGAAAATTAGATACCTCCCAAATATCAGAGCACTGACTTTCAGTGCTACCTTTCTATTACAAATAGTAGGAGCAGAAAACATTGCTGGCTTTAAACTGAACCTTGTTCATTTGCTTTATGGAGGGATATAGTGTCAATGCCTACAACAGAAGTCTAACATAGAGACCCCTGACCCTAATTTTTAAGATTCTGCATGAAGTATTTGTTCTCTTTCAGATGAATATAAGGGGCTTTTCAATTGTAATAATAAAATTCAAGGAGCCCCTACACTAGCTAATTTAAGGGTGTGTGGGTGTATCTGTGCTGAAAGGAACATATAATTGCTAACTTTGGGTAAGGTTTACCAAATGAGGGTAAAGAATATGGTTAGTCTAATCACAGCAATGTCAGGGACTGTCGCAAACATTAGCAAACTCAGAAATCCTGAGGTGAGTTGCGTTGAGGTATGAGTGTAAAGATCTTTTACCACAGTGCTTGTGCATATCTTGGGAAGGAGAGGAAGGAAGGGGAGAGGATGAGGTATTGCCATTCTCATTTCTAGTCCTCATTCTGAAGGGGATGCTCGGGACTACGAGACTACAGGACGCCAAAGCACATTAGAGAACCTTTCTGTATCTGTCAATAGTCACAGGCTCCAGTTCACACAATTATTAGCAGTCTTCACACTTCCATCTTAACCAGGGTAAACATGGTCGAGCTAATCCTTAAAGTCTTCAGAAAATGATAAATAAGTACATATTCGAGAAAGAGGGCATTAAAAAGACCTTCAGTAAGGTGAGTGTGAGAACATAATAGAACATACTCTAGAGCTGTGCCACCACATTTATTTCCAGATCAAGCTACATCTGCCATTTAGCACCAGTTTGCTAAAATGCTATAAATTTTGAAGAACTGGCCTTAAAAAGCAAAATGGCTTTGAACAGCTCTTACTTTTGTTATGCCTGCTTACAACTTGTTTATAGTAAACATGCATTTTCAGTACATACCTACTTCTATCCTGCCACTTATTCTTCTAGAAAAAAAGCACTT
>NW_010403132.1:27140-35241 GCF_000710305.1 Buceros rhinoceros silvestris | reverse complement strand
CTAATGGCTCTCTAGGAAGGCTCCCTGAATTACCTCTTCCAATGAAGAAAAACTTTAATGTCACATTTTAGTTACTGGCAGGTTGTATTCCAGCTTTTGGGTGCTATATCTGTGTAACTCTGTTATAACTCAGCTCAATTCTTTGCTCGGGCATAAGATAAGAGTATTATCCTTTCATAAATTACTGCCCAGCTTTAAATTTCAGGGCTGCCATCTGCAATATCTCAAATGCAGGGATTAGTAATGATGTCCAGTGGGTTTCAGAAACAATGCCAAACAATTTTTATCAATAAAGATTTAATACAGCATTTCGAATCTTTCTTAAACCTGCTTTCAAATAAAGGTATTAAATATTCCCAGGTTTTCTCACACATCAGAGGCAAAATGAGGAGACTGCATTTTTCTGCACTGGGTTCCAACACAACATTAAAATGTTACTATGCTTTAATACACAGCAGTAAACATCTTCGCCTCTAATCTTTTTCTCAGAGATGATTTATCATTCTCTCTAGTGTGGCCCTAAAAGATATTGAATTCTCCAGCATTCAACAAGAAACATCATTTCTCCAGGCTTTTCTACTCAGGAAAGATGGCACGCAATCAGCTAGAGCTGCTCTTCCTAACTACCTTCATGGACATTGTTAAGGCAAGGTAAAAACACACAAAGCTGGTTTAGAACAGCTGGTGAATTTTAAATCTGTGCCACAGCTGACTGCACTAGCTTAGCCAAGAAATGACGCATTAGTTCTTCCCATAAAGGGCAAACACTTCCGTAGCATGCAAAGTAAGGCTTGCAGCTAGTATGTTCCCGTATGGGGGCTGAAACCTTTCTGGAACAAACTTTTGGCAAGCGAGCAAAGGTGGTCTGTATCCAAGAGCAGATCTTGCATTAAGAAGAACCCACAGCACAACCTTTTTGACTTTCAGACTTTAACCTCTGCTCATCTCAGACTGCTTGGGCAGCCTGATTCTTCCTGGAGGTTTTCTATGCAGCTTCAGAAAACACTGCTGAGCACAAGGAATTGGCACTACTGTTTTGTCCCCTGGGTCATTTTTCATCTTTACTACTCTGTTCTTCTGAGTCTTTATATTTTATACAGAATCCATATATTTTTTCTTGTTTTGTTTCTCCCTCCCTTTGGAGCTTAACAATTAAATGGTGCAACATACAGCACAGATTACAAGAATGAGGGCTGCTCCCCCTTTACTTTTTCTTTAGAGAGCAAACACCACCCTCAAATTAAGGTTCTTCCATTCTGTGATACAAATGAAACTTCAGGCATTAAGCAGATGGCACTACACACTCAGTGTTTACATGACAGCTGCATCTCCTGGGATAAAGGAAGCTTCTTCCCTTCGCTACTCACCAGCCCCTTTTTCTTCCTGGTAGAGGAAGCATCTGGATCTGACTGCTTGATGAGCTTCAGTTATCTTTCTGGTTCTAACAATTAACTCTCTTCTACCAGGGATCTTAAATTTGCCAAGACTCCTAGAAGGAGAGGAGAATTTAAATTGAATGTCTTTAGGCTGCCCCAGACCAATGTCCAAAGGTTCTAAGTTTGGAAACATAAGTTTTGTTTCCCACCGCAAAGGAGAATTTAGACTATTTAATCAGTTGCCATATCTGACAACAGAAATGCTCAAGCATGGAGGTGAGCTGTTTACAGAGGTTACACAAAAGTACATTCACCAGCCAAGTCATGATTAGGGGAAGAGGCTGAAATGTAGATTCCTAGAATTTTCAGGCATGCATAAAAGAATGCCATCTCTTCAAATATATGCTTCTCTAAGAACTGCCTCTCATTCCTTCAAAAACGCACCTTGAATGGCAGGGAATTCATAAGAACATCACTTAAGCAGGTTCCAAAAAAATTCTCAAAAGATTTCTGGTTCGTAACATTCCTATGGTTTTGTATGTATTCTACTGTTTCACTGTCGCTGGATGATATTACGTTATTACTCAAAAAGTACATAAGAAAAACTCAAATAATTTGTAGTTGACAATGAAATACAATTTTACCAAAATGTATCATGGCAACCTGGTAATTGAATCTTCTAAACCATGGCTCTTCTGCCTGTCAGTAAGAAGACCTGATGAGAA
This sequence comes from Buceros rhinoceros silvestris, assembly GCF_000710305.1. NCBI lineage: Eukaryota > Metazoa > Chordata > Aves > Bucerotiformes > Bucerotidae > Buceros > Buceros rhinoceros. Next base: position 33,140 of record NW_010403132.1, on the reverse strand, counting down.
AAACAGGAAAGACTGGCTGATATGTGCAGTTCAAATTCATGAAACTTGGATGAATTTCAGTGAAAACTACTGCGATAGGAGATAGTCACCCTCACATACCCTCAGACCAGAGGTCTGAAAGGGTTAGCAAAGGTATGTGAGATAGCTGCAGGCTGTGTTATGGTCATGGTTCAAAAGAATGATTACACTAAACCATTTAAAATTTTCATTAAAGTTGACCAGTAATTCTAATTCCAACTAACTGGTTTTGGCACATCATAAAGAAAAATACTATGATAATGTGCTGTTCTCAAACAAGCTGATGTGCAGCTCCATTTTGAATTTGCTGAAGCTGGTATAGTTGACATAATTGTTTCTCAGGTAAAGGATAGTTTGAAAGGCGAAACAAATCACCTTGCTAGTCTTCTGTCTAGGGTGATTTCTATCTTAGTTTACTGGCAGACTCAGAATCTGCCATAAACAAATAGAATAACACAATCACAGTTTCACAGAACCAAAAGATTTTGATTTCCTATTTGATGGAATTCCCATCCTGATGGATGGCAGACAGATAATCAAACCAGAAGATAGCCCAGCACCAGTCACTAGAGCAGTCCTGAAGAGCAGGACCATGGAAGAGATGCTGCTCTTAGATACACAATTTAGCAGGTTGCTTCAGCCAATGTTTAGCTCTAAGCATAGCTTTACATCCACACTATGCAGCAAAGCCTTTAAGCATATCTCTGTGTTTAAATATGTTCCTGAATCAGAGCCATAGCCAAGTATCAGAAAGCATCTGTTCTTTGATGTTGCCTCAACCCTGTCTAGCTCCCAAATTTTCTGTTTAACATAGAAAATTTAAATCTATGCCAAGACTTATTTTCTGGAGTTATTTGTCACCAGGCTGCAGATGGCTAATGCTGCAATTCATAATTCATACAAGCAACATTCTACCCACTGCATTTCTTAAACTGCATCTCTTTAGATCAGGAATATATGATTGTTACCCGGTCCCAGAGAGCTCTGGTCCCGATTGGGGCTGGAGGAAATGCCTATAAACTGAGAAGTAAATAATAAAAGGAAAAAAGACATTTGTACTGCTAGTGTGCTATTATGACATGTGTGTTGACAACCTATTCATCAAGAAATCACAAGAACACTTGGGAACTTGACAGGTTTGGGAGTTTTAGTTACATAAATAATGTCAACTAAGTGAAATTTTTAATTTTACATCTAATTGTAAAAAGAAGTCAAAAATGATAAGAAGAATTCTGAGAGGCAAATTTCTGAGACTGTAATGATGGATTAAAGATACTGGGTCAGATTGGCAGATGATATAAATTGTTGCTGAAGTCAATGGAGCTGTGACAATTTCCTCTGCTGAGAATTTGTCCCGTATATTATAAACTTCTGATTGTTAGATCGAAAGAAGTAGAAGAATTATTGGGTTTAGTTTTAAATTGAAGCAGCAGATGTTATGATATTCTTGGTACGGATCAAGTAGCTGTCCTCCATACAGACCTTTTTATATCTTAAAAATTTTATGCATTATATGCAGATAAGTATTGCCAGAAGCACTTTCTGTTTCCAGATACAACTGTAACGAAAGACAGGGATAGAATTTGGAAGGAGACATTCATCATATTTCTTTTTTGAATTAGTTAATAAAAATTCTTTTAATGTAGCACTGAATACCAAGAGGGCTAAGCTTTTACATTAGCAGTATTGGGACTTTATATCAGGACGTGTTTAAGAAAAGGTATTATTTCTCTTCATAATTATTTCCTATTAATATTGCTAATATCATTGTATAGCATTTTAACAGAACTCTCCTTGATCAATTTTAAAAGTAGGAGCGAAACTGCAGGCTGAAGTTGTTCTTTATAGCTAGCTCTCATTTGAAGTGGAAATGAGGGATTTTCTCTGACCTCATTCTCTTTGTGCTCATGGTGGTGGATCGTCACTTCTGGGGAGCGCATGAAATTCAGTCATTGCTTTTGGCCCAATACCGCTATCTTTACATTGATAGCATTCATTTGCACAATTAATTACACTGAAGTGCTGGGATTTCTAACAGAAATAAGGTGACAATGAAAGGCTAGGAGAATTAAGCCCCTCTGAGCTTTCAAGTAGCAAGAAATCTAAGTCTCTGAGCTTACTCAAGAAAGCCTTTCGAACACGCTTAAGCCCTGCTAAAGTCAGTTGCTAGCCCCAGTCCCTTTCTTTCTGAAGCTGTAACATCTGAAGTTTAAACCAAAACCTTAACTGTAAGATTTAGGAACCAAATGAATAGGAAATACACAGCTGAAGCAGCCCCACGTCTAAGGTAGCAAAGAAAGCTTTGTCCTGTGCATGTCTTTCTCTGGAATTGGTGAGATATGTTAGGAAATTACAGAAATACTGGTAATTAGACTTTTAAAAGGCTTCCTGTAGGTCAGGAGGCCAAAGAAGCTCTGTAAGACATTTCCTTTGATAATTTTTTTTAAAAGAACTTAATTTGATAGAAGTCACGAATACAAATAAGACTGCTGGTCTTAGCACGTAGCTAAAACTATCTAACTTTTAATGGTTATCCTACTTCAAGTCTTGAGAAACAGGCCAGAGCACCAACACTCACATTCCTGTATTTTCGTATTAATTATTCCTTCATTACTAGTAATTAATTTGTGCAACAAGTTAGCTTTAGCCACATCTCCTTGTAGCCCAATTAATTATCTTATTTCTGTATCTCTATTTTTTTAAGAGAGTATGTAGCTGCCATAAACAAGACTGGTAACATGAGTGGTCTAATAATACACATTATCCTTTACTGTATATGACCCATGGAGTTCTGGCGATAAAACTGGGGTCGACCTGCTTACATCAACAAGAAACAGATTACTCAAGAAAATCTCCACATCAATAGGAGTATTTCCCAAGTAATGACTTCTATTTCAAATTTAATCCTACATTTTCCCTTGACCCGCTCTTGGTATATATTGCTGGCACCAGAGGTATTTCCAGTTTTCCATGTAATCCTTGATTTCTAGACTGTAGTAGTATGGCAGTGGCTGAATGTGTTAGCCACTAAGTCCAAGTCAGTCAATTGTTCTCAACACAGTCTTGCTAATTAAAATTTCTTACTTACTACCACATTGCTCATTATCTAATCCAAATGAGAACTGAGGGAACATTTCTGGTGATTTATTATCATTGCTATGTCAATGACAAACAATGCAATCGCCATACATTACTCCTAACATGTTTTGAAGCTGTTACCGTATGTCAGATAGCTTATCAAGTTTATCTTGTTCAGCAAATGTTGATTATTGATTGTGATCATTGGTACAAAATTAAAAGTGTCATTATAAAATCCTATCATTTCTTTGCATTGCAGAATTATATGGATTACCATGTTACTAACAGTTTCTCATTAATGCATCAGTTCTTTACTTTCAGAGAAAAGGGAGAAAGCAGGCCCTTAGTTTCAAAGTGTTAATGACTACATTTAAGTAGAAAAGGAAGCTTTAAACAGATGGGTTTATATTTTACTTTTTCACAGGAAACAGAAACTACATTGAGATATTAATGTTGAAAAAGCACAACTCCAAATTGGGAAACACCATAAATAAAGCCGTCTGTTTAATCTCAGCTCAGGGTTCTTTTCTATAGGCATTATAATACAGACTTTCATTGTATGATCCTAACCTGCGTTTTTATGCTCAGACAGTGAACAAGATGGCTGATGCCCAGAAAACAGTGGTGGATGTCAATGTAGTCATATTATCTTCAGACCTTCATCTTACTTTTTCAGCTATTGGAAGCTATAAAATTAATAAATGTGGGACTCGAGAGAGCTAAAAGGCCAAACTAGTTAAAATTATTGGCTAGAATTGCTTTGCACAAAAATTGTTTATTTGACAAAAAATGTTTCTTGTAAGGTCATTAACTTTATGAAAGACTTGGATAATAAATTCAGAGAGTACTTCTTCCTTCTGATGCAGTTGAAATCTTTTGTTCTGAGCTGCTCGGCAATTCATCATGCAAGTTTATAATTTCAGTCTTATACCAAGACTGAAGCAGCAATCTGTTTTTCAATGGGCATTATTCCTACAGTTAAGGCAGTGTAATGCCAGCTTAGAAAATGTATTTTATATCATCATCTGTCACAAGATTACCTTATGATTCAAAGCAAGTCACTTAAACCAGACTTTTGAGAGGAAAGATGTTCCTCATTTATATCTTGTCACAGCGAAGTTTTCATTTACGAAAATGCAGTATAGTCACAGCTTCAGCTGAGACTAATAGAAGCTGGGCTGTGAAAAAAAATAAAGCAATAGACTATGGAAATGTGTGTGTAGATAATTCAAATTGGGCAAAAGCAATCTTAAATCTGGCTTTTTCTGAAGTTTGAGTTTTCTAAATGCAGTTATATTTAACAAATCGGTTTTATTTAAAAACAAATAAAATAGAAAATGCAAATATCCTCATTTTGAACCATTGCAACACAGCATAAAAAAAAATGGTTGGAATGCCAGAAATCAAGGGACAATTACATTCAAATTACTATTCATGTCTGAATGGTTTATGACTAATTCCTAGCAGAAGAATCAGTCTCCGGTGATTTGCCTAAGGTTTAAAGGGGGTGCATATGATAGCATTCAGAACTTTCTACCCATTTTATGTTCTATCCTCTTCTTTTTTGCTGTGACAGTCCATCCAATCCCAGTCATATCCCGTATCAAAAGTAAAAATACCAGATCAAAGTATTTATCTTCCTCCCACCTCCAGGATTAAGTAAATACTTGATAATTCTGAGGGATGTGGCAACACCAAAGTTGAAAAAGTGTATAAGATACTGCTAAGTTTAAGCTTAAAACCTGTATTTAGTCATGGAGGTAAGGGAAACACATAGTGGCATCTCTTTCCAAGCTTTGGCCATCTGGAAGTGGTTATCGTTTGCCTCAGTTGTTCCTCTGACCCAAACTAGGTGTACAGTTTAAGATGGGATAAATTGTTCTCCCCCTTTACTGCCTGCACAGGAAATTCAGATGACCAGCTTACATTAGTTGCCTAAACTGAGGACAGCAAAGAAATGCGATTATCAACCAGCTCCATTAGCATCTGAGTAGGAGTGGAGGGACAAAGAAGGAATTGCTTTCTGTACAACAGGAGTAACGTCTGGTTTCCCATGATATTTTGGCATAGGAACTTGTTGAGATTCTTCCACAATCAGTTTGTATTTTGGCTGCATTTTGGCCTGCTCTGTCAAAAGTCATAGAATCACAGAATAGAATGCTCTGGGTTGGGAGGGACCATTAAAGGTCCTCTAGTCCAACCCCCCTGCAGTCAGCAGGGATGACATCAACTAGAGCAGGTCGTCCAGAGCCCCAAACAACCTGACCTGGCATGTTTCCAGGGATGGGGCATCTGCCACCTCTCTGGGTAAACTGTGCCGGTGCTTCACCACCCTCAGTGGGAAAAAATTACATCTAGTTTAAAAAACCTAAAAATTGGTCTATGGCATTTTAACCTCCTTCCTGTTAGCTGAGCCCTGTGATGAAGTGTTTTGGTTCATTTTTCTCCTCTCTCTGATACACAAGATTTGATACACAAATTTCCTCTGATACACAAGAGGAAAAAATAAGAAAAAGAAAAGTAGTTTTTAAAAAAGTTGACTGTACAGTAACAGTAATCACCCATTAAATGAGACTATAGGTTTTCCTTCTCCTTCATGTCTAAAGATTTGTCATTGTAATTAACTGATAACAGCAATAATTAAACAAACAAACAGTCTCTTCTACAAAAGTAACGTTCCTGATGAATTGTGTCAATGGGGATTTTTTCTTTTTGCTCTCCACGTGACTGAGTGGCCAACACCAAGCAATTAAAAGCGACAGCTGTATGAATTATACTGCATGGGACAGGAAAAAAAAAAAAAAAAGGTTGGCAATCTGAGCCTGAATTTCCAGTGCTCTTTGATGTGTGCCATGAAAATAATTTATGCAAGTAAGTATCACACAAGCAGTAAACATGATCAGC
>NW_010403132.1:0-27022 GCF_000710305.1 Buceros rhinoceros silvestris | reverse complement strand
GTTTTATTGGTAAAAAGGGCTGCTCCTCTATTTCATCGGTCTGTCATTATTTGTTTTTGTCCCCCCCATCCACTATTCAAGAAATCAGTGGTGAAGTGCCCGTTTCCTGCAAAACCAGGCTAGTGGGGCAGCTAAACAGCTTCGTTTCAGTGCCTGTTCCAGTGCCTGAAATGATGGGAGGAATTAAAGGCTTTTTATATTAGACGCTTAATAGCCAGGCCACTGAAATCCAGCTACGTTATCTGATAGCTACAGAGAGCTCCGTAAGGCAAAAGACAAGAACAACATGAACAGAACTGGGTTTTGTTGCAAAAGTCTTTTCTGCAGTGGTTCAGCTATCCACCTTCAAGCCTTCTTACAACGCCTCCGGTTGCTTGTTTCGACTGAGTCCTGCAGCTGTTAGCTTTCTGTAGAGGGGCCTGAGGGTCTGTGAGATGTGAAGCGGCTGTGCTCTAAACTACTCCTGGAAGGGCGAAATCATAATGCGAGATGGCTGATCAAGGGCAAGTAAATATGATGGAGGAACTGCTTTAACATTATATGTGTGTATATATATATAAAAATAGAAGTGTGAAGAATGAAAGCAAATCTCTCATGCTGATATATCCAAGTATTTCCCTACCAGCTTCTCAAGGAAGCAATTCACTTCTACTTCTGGGTTAGTTTTCTGAAATATTGGTGAGCTGGCTCAGAGGCTCAGCTGTGACACCCAGCCAGCTTGAGGGAAGAAGACAGAATGGTAGAGCTGAAAGCAGGAGTGGGGGGAAAACAAGAGTAAAGGACAATAGTGCTTTCCCCTTTACTGGAAGTGCTGTTAGATCAGACTAACTTTCCTGTCAGACTAAAATTAAGAAAATGTATTACCTGAAAGGCATGAAGAACTCACCTTAAAGCCATATGGAAGATAAATACATGTTTCACTGATTCATTTGTCAGCCTCTATCTTCAGAGACAACAGCTGCTTTTTAAGCTTTAGCATTTCAGTGTTAAAAACTCTTTTTTGCTTTTGCCATAAGGTTTGCCAGGAGTTGAGAAACATCTTAGACATGAACTCACCAACATTTTTTATTCCGTTCACCCTGGTGGTGTTGAACTGTGGAATAAGGGCATTAGCCCCTGGAAATGTTCCTGCATCTGCTCTCCAGAGTCTGGAGGTCAGCGCCACCGCGTACTGGCTAAAAATGGAGTCAGAGCTAGCACACAGGTAAATGGCTTGGTGGCCATCAGGACAATGACGAGAAGACCTAAGACTCACATGAACCCTTCAGAATTGTGTCGGTGATGGTACAAACACTGTGGATAGCTTTGCAGTTTAAGGAGAGGTGTATTGGAGAAAGATCACGTGAGTGAGAAGTAAGAAAGACAAGAGGCCAAGAATTTAAAAGGAAATGGATCAAGGGTTTTGAATAAAATTGGGGTAAATATTAGTTGGTGTGTATGATATATAAACTGAAAAGGAAGGTAGGGGTTTTTTTTTTTATTTCTGAGGTCCAGTAGTATTTTTTTGTCTTGACAAGGAGCTGTATTTAAATTTTGCCGTTTACTGGAAAATATATAAGGAAAGACAGAGCAGTATCAGCATCTTTTTTTTTTTTTCCCCAGAACAAATGTTATCTCAGCAATATGAACCATCACTTTTGTGCCCTCAGAGAGGCAAATTTAAGTGTTCTGAGACTGCTTGGTTTCTAACACTGTGTACATAGTGAAAGCAAGTGATTATTAAGAAAACTGATTAATCAATTGGTACAAGTTTACAGGAAGACTCATTTAACTTGGCACTCTGGGGATGCTTTACTGAGGCTGTATTGCAGGTTTCAGAGCTCAGGGAGCAATATACACACCAAAGAAGAGAATGAAGCAGTTTGTTTGCTTGTGTCCAAAGTAAAATAACTGTATTAGGAATAATTAATAGCACTTCAAAAACAATAGCCTTAAAATAACAGTTTCCAGCCATAGCAGTCATTAATTTTCTACTAAGTGAGGAGTGTGTGTGGTAAAAAGCCTGACACATTATTACATTCCTCCAGCACTGAGGTTTCCATCATTTCTTTGAAATCCATACCTTTCATGTGCCGTTCATTAACACTGATCAAAGCACATATCTTTCTAATAAAGTCAATTTTTCCTTGTAATCTTTTGTAGATGTTTCACTTCATCTGATATTTTGGATGTTCTTTTTCCTAAAGTCTCATTTTTAATGTGTGGTTATGGTCAGAGAAGTGACAGTATATAAATGACATCTTGGTTTACTATATTTATTCTCTCAATGACGTCCATAGCAAGTTTCTCGCTTTACAAGTCAAAACAAGATTTTTATAACTGCCAATACTGTACTTGCAAACTGGTGCCTGCAAAATCAGCTGTTTGCCTCACTGCAGTGTGTGTGCAAAAATATAGCATTTCTTCATGCTGGATAAGATTAACTTTCAAAAGTAATTTCTAAACTTGCCATGAAGATCGTGCAATTACAAATCTCCGTAATGACTGAAGTGTTGCACCTCTCACTAAGCAGCAAGGTGTATGGTGGTCTGAATTTTATACAGCAATATCTGCTTTGCACATTGGAAAGACTAAAAGCTGGCTCTAGCCCCTACACCTGGCTCTGATTCATTTCTGATTCCCGATGAAGGTAGCAGTTAAATACATCAGCATCTTAACAGTGTGGGATTTCAGTGGTGTTTGAGGATATGATGAATATACTGAAACAACATCTGTAGTAGCAGAAAATAAAAAAAATACTTGAGCTGGGTACGATGAAGTCAAAAGTGACAGTAGAATCAGCAAACAACACTCTGGAGATTAAGCGAATGATGACAAAAAGTATATTAGGAAAAAATAAAGACAACTGAAAAACATGCCATCAAATTGGTATTCCTGCTCTGCCAAAAATTTCTTTGCTAAGACTAGTTTTGTTACCTTCTCTGGTAGGGATTGATCTTGATCACCTTCTTCCACAAATTTTCTGTTGATTTCGGTGGCACCATTGGTAAATACAGCGCTGGAGCTCTGCATTAGAAAAGATAAGCATAGGCTTGATTCATTCTCACTGCTATTATTTAAAAGTATTTAAAGTTCCGTCATTAGGAAAGAGAAAAAAACCTTTCTAGGCAGAGACTGAAACACAAAACAAATTTGTGAGTACAAAATTCAATATTTACTAGAGGCAGAAGAGCAGCGGGTTCATTTTGAAATAGCAGTGTTTGCTGATATAGGTAACTCTATGTAATTTCTCGGTGCTTGCTGAAGAATCTATTTTTCTTTTTTCAGAAGGGCTCTTTTCGTTATGCTTCATATACATTAACAGCAGCCTTAGCAGGGAATCAACAGGTTTATGTCTACTAATAAACATCCCAGTTCCAGATCATCATTCTGTTGTTAAACTATACTCCTTATCATTGGAAGGCATTCCAGAGGTTTCTCTGCTTCTTCTCTTGACTCTTGTTGTAAGTAATGGTGCTATTCTAGGGTGAAGCTTAAATCCTCTACTTTGTCAGTGGTAAGAACAGACAAAGATTTCGAGAGGCTGATATTAATATTTCCACTTACTTCACATTTCGAATTGTGCACTTGTGAAAAAGCATGATAAAAAGAGACTTATTTAGGTATGCAGTGAGGTACATTAACGCATGGAAGAGCTTGTAGTATTTAAAATGTAGAACGTGTAAAATGTATATATATTATCTATACATATTTATATGACTAAAGAATTGTTATGTCTTATAAACCTCTGGATATGAAGAAGTACAGAGTGATACGACAGTAGGCTGGATTCGGTAGCAGTAATTACGTAAGGGCTGGAAATATCTCAGTCATACACCCCTGTTTTGCCATGCTAATAACCCTCTAAATGTTCATCATATTTTCCATGTATGTTTTCTGCCTGAACAGATGTGGTGTTAATTATTACTGCTTGCTTAAAAAAAAAAACCAAAACTTCTTTGAGCCTAAGTGTGAAAAAGGTAGCCCCCATCCTTTAAAAGAAAATTTTAGTCCCATTTTCAACTCAGATTTCAGATAAAGTGGCTTTTCAGATAAAGTTCAAGACTTTATAACTGGGCTGGACATAATCTCATTTGTAGAAGTTGGGGCTGGGCAATAGCAGGTCAACCAGATGAACGTCATGATTCCAGAAGCACATACAGGTTGGGGTAGCATATTTTTAGGTTTTTGGAGACTGACCAAGTGGTAGTCAACCAGCCATCATCCCAGCACTATGTGATTCTTCTACTTGTGGTCCCCTTTTGAGAAGGAGCTCATGAAACCTTCGTACAGACAGCTGGATGCCTTATGTGAGGAACTTCCTTCCACTTTTCTTGCACCGCTCCTCCTAAATTCAAGGGAATGGAGACACAGAATAGTCCAGCCATCACAATTAGAGCCATCATGGTATCTACATATCTAGGCACTTGATTTATGCCTCCAGAAGCTGCTGGAATTTTCCTACAGCTGTATCATGACTTTTAGTTTGATGACAGACCAATCTGTTCTAACAGATAGTGGTGACACTCAAGAGGGCTGGGCAGCTTTGTTTTTTCCATGCTGACTCCCTGCATGGTCAAGCAAGAACAATGTTGTGCTTTCCTAGAAGCTCAATTTAGGTTTCCTGTGCTGGGAGAAGGTTCACATATACTGATCTTCCAGACTGATGAGCTCTCCATGACCAAAGAGCCTGCAGTAGAGTCAGAAAAAGGAAAAAATCTACAGGCTGATTTTTTAAAACTGCATTTCTATTTTCTGCTTCTGATCAATGACACATACAGTTCTTGACAGCACATTAATCCAATATGCAGCAGGATGCTTTCCATTTTGAGTCCGGTTTGGTTTGGTTTTTTCCTTCTGAATTTGGAATGCAACTCGGCCTGCCGTGTCCAACATGGGAGAAATCCACACCAGAAGACGATTTTTTGCAGGTGAGACAGTGAATTCCCCATGTCAAAACCAGTAAACTGTGCAAACACAAGTCAAAGAAAGGCATCATTGCTCACTGGGTAGGACAGATGGCTCTGGGTACTGGCTGTCCCTGATCTGCAAGACACATTTTTCTGAAATCACAGTACCTCTTCATAACCAGGGTTCTACTTGATTTTAGTTTTTTAGGGCAGTTGCCACAAGGGGTGTGCGTGTGTGTGTGTATGTGTGTGTGTCACAAAAATATCCCTTGAAAAGTACCAGGTAGATGCCTGTAAGCTTTTTAACATGGGAAGTTAGGATACAGTCCAGGCTCATTAATGCTTTTCTAAGTCTATATTCACTTCAGTAAAGCCAATGTTATTCTGTTACACAACTGCTATATCCAAACAAATATTTAGAAGATAAAAAGACCTCTCACTGTAGAAAATAATCATTGTCTCAGAGATTCTGACAGTGCATGTAATGTAAAAACACCAATTTCACTGAGAACTTAGAAGGGCCCCCAGGATGCGGTAGATGATTCCACCTTCCAGATTTCCCCAGAGTGGAAGCCTGTCCTTCTTGATGTATGACACAGACTGGGAGCTTTAAGTAGTTCCTATTCAACATGGAAATGACAGATGTGGTTTTTAACCTCGAGGTGATAAAACCAAGAGAGAAACATAGCTGCATGCAGAAACTGATTCTCAAATCCTGCCTTGAAAACAGAGATGTGAAGAGGAGCCCCGGCCTTACCAGCAGTGCCTTGACTGGTAGGGCCACATAATCAGGCAGAAGAGAAGAAACTCTTCTCCTGGGCATCTGCTGGGCTTTCCTGTTGTTATGGTGCGCGTCTTTCCAGAGACCCTGGAGGGCCAGTCGGAGATCTGAGACCCAGCATACTTCAATGCAGAGTACATCAGACGTACCGGTATCTCCCTCTTACACCATTTGTAGGAACAGTTGGGGAAAGAAGCGGATGTGAATTTCATTACTAGTCCAGCTGGGTTGTAGAGAACAATTTGATACCCGGTTTAATAATATTCAGAAATGCACAGATGAATGCTGAAAAGTAAAATAAGAGTATCAGGATTTATTTTCAGCCTTTCTGCTCAATACATTGTGTGCCATCACACATTATATTATATTATGCACACAAGTCTCTTTAGAACCCTGTTTCTATATTTCTTGCAAATGGGAAACAGCTCCTTCCGTTATTGTTTTATTGATATAGTGCCATAAGTGCATGCAGCAAATGTCCATAAAGTGCTGTTTCAATAGATATTTTTTTTACTGTGAGCTTTTTTCTCAGGTGCTTTCCTCGGCTCACGCTTACCTAATCGTATTTCCTCTGATCTCGAGTCTTTGATAATCAAGGCACTAAGTACTATATGTTTAACTTGTGTCTTTTGTTCTCAAAAAATACCTCTTTCAAGATGCCTGGAGGGAAAAAAAGTGTTTATTCCTCTACTGCATTGCTGTTTGTTGAGGCCTGACCCACTGAGTTCAATCAAAGCCTGTCCACAGTCTTCATAAGAAATCCAAGGACAACCCCTTAGAAGAAGAGTTGCTTTTGGCAGAATCCTTTGTGGTCCTCAGTATTTTATGAAGCAAAATAAATAGGCTCATCAGGAGAACAACGTACTTCGACATTCCACATATTCCAGTCCAGTCAGAGCAAATATAAGCTACTCGTGGAGTCATTATACAATGCAGTTTCATAACCCTGATGATAATATTTGTCCCATCAGGCAGTAAAGCGGTCTCTTGCAGTGACAGGACCGTTTAGGCAGCATCAGAATATAAGCAAAAACAATTGCAGTTTCCAGAGCTACTAAGTCTGGCTTAATAATCTAAAGCCTTCAGGCTGTGGAGGAAGACCAGAAGGTAAGTCAGAAAGCATCTGTCAATGGTTTAAGTAAGAGAGCAGCATAAAAGTGAGACAGTGGAACTCAGCTGCTGCGTTTCTCAGAAGAATGTCTCATTTTGCTTTGCTTCAAAAAGTGGTTTGACCATTGGTCAAGCTTAGTGCAGCACATGGTGAAGACAGCTGCTGTATTCCACATCTAAATAAGAGACAATTTGTATGCAGTTAAAGCATAAATTCACATCTCCTATGCCTTAAAATTCAACTCAAGCTGAAGAGAAAGAACAGCGCTGGCCATGAGATTAAAAAATTGCATGCCCTGTTTTAACTAGTTTTGCTTTTCTGAATATTAAAGGGGAAGACATTAGACAGTACCACACAATAGCCAAAAGTACTAACAAATGGCAGTAGAACACATGCCTCCCAACCACATAATATGCCCTTGTTTTATTTCTTTGAACTCAGGTATTCTTCATGTATGTGTCTTTACCAGATGGGGAAGGAGGCATCAGGAGAACAGGTTCTAGAGAAACTAATGCTGCAGCCAGCAGGCTGACAGTGACCAGCACACAGCCCACCCAGACCTCACCACACAGGTATAACACCCCTGTACTCCTTCCAAATTCAGCCCTGTGTATCCTGTTCTGAAACTGAAAGCCAAGGATTTGCTTTCTCTATGACTCCAGACTTGACAGAAGAACAGATTCAAATTTATTTGACACAGTGTGAAATTAAGGTACTGTGATTCTTGTCTAGTATTTGTGGTGCCTGTGTTAGCTCCAAGGTTTCATTCTAGGACCAACACAATGGGGCTTTTAATGAAGCTTTCCAGAAAAAGGATCCCTATTCTTTTGTCCTCACTTGCCTGAGGAGTCTACCCTCATTGTGATACCTCCGTGGATCTCAGGAGGCTGTAAAATGTATTTGGTAAATACATTCACCAAAACTCCCTGATGCCTTTGTGTGCTGCGTTGTCATCAGCTCATAGCCAAGAAATATTTGGTCAGTACTGCCTTTAAACTGCCTCCTTCTGCTGGGCTTTGGCCTGAACAGTGAAAGGGTACGGATGAACCACATAGCTATTGGGAGAAAACATGGGAATTTCTGGCTATGCAGAGGCTGAGATGAACACAATGCACTTCACCTGTTTCCTTTATTCTCCAGCTGTAAATCATCCATGGTCTCTGAAGAATAATCTTTCCAATCTCTCTCAATTGCTGAAAATGGCTGCTGTGAATTCTCCGAGAAGCCTCGTAATTTCATATTGCATTTGTTGCTTTTCCCACAACTCATTGCTTTAATGTCTAATAATTAAATACTGTCATCAGATATATGGACATATGTCATCAGGTGTATGGACTCCCACTGGCTTCAAAAGCAAATAAAGAAGGGAAATTTACTTCATCTATGTAAATGAGGTTTCATCATGCTATGCACTACTGCAGACACTGAGGAAGTTATGCTAACAAAATTCTTTATAGAAAGCAATTCTCCTTAATGGAAGAAAGAAAAATGACAGAAATTGTGAGGAAGGGAATAGGAGTGCAGACTTACCCCTATAAAAAGTTGCGGTCATAAACCCAGTTATTAATTCAAAAGCTAGGCACTGAGTGCAGTAAGCTGAATATTAAAGTTTATTTGGCAGTAAACTGATGAACTTTAAGAGGGCAGTGAACTGTGTGCCTTGTATACACATATTAAGCAAACCCCCTTTTGCTTAAACTAATGTGCAAGGTACAATTCAGAGACACAAAGCAAGAAAAAGCCCACGATTGGCCAGAATTAGTGATTTTTGCGTACTATAGAACAGGTTTTATGACATTGTGTATTTTTTCTAGATTAGTACCAATAGTGTCAGCTAAGGGCTCTGAAGAGAATAGCTTAACTGGTGAAAGAGACCTTCGATTAAAGACATTCTATTATAAAGAAATTTATCGTAGATTTGGTATTTTCAATGACTTCACTCTTTCTAAGCTTTAAAGTACTATCCCCACAACACAGTTTTGATTTCAGACCATCAGTTGTCTGAGCAGGTTGTAAAAAGGATATTTCCCATATTCTCACTGTGGATTAAGCATTGCTTCTTGAAAGACGTGAACATAGAACTGAGATGTCTTAAAGTTGTATCTTGCTCTCATGTCTTTCTTCCACAATAACACTCTACCTTAGATAAACAATCAGGAATGTTCTCCTCTGATGGACAGAAACCTGCTATTTTCTCTTTAAAATGCTAAGAGACATTTATTCTTAGAGACGTCGCGCTGTGCACAAATGTACTTCACTGGTAGTTGTAACAGAATCATTTACATGTGTTCAGAAGTAGTGATGCATGTGGTTGAGCATTTGACCCAAAGGTCTTGTTGACTGATACACAGATATCTTCAATGGTAATGATTTGTCTGAAAGAGTTTACAATTAATTGCTGCTTCTTGATTCTTGTTGCACTTGCCTGAAAAGTTTCCAGATTAGTTGTCTGTTAACTGAGCATTCAGAGGGGATTTTAATGTGGCGTCGTCATCACTGACATATTGGACAGTAATTTAAGCCCCAGTAAACTCAAGAATAGTCAGTGATTGGTAAGTATGTGTCTAATTATACAGTGGTAAGAAGCAGTTTGAAGGCAATTTAAAATTACTTCCTTATCATTCTTTGTTTTTTAATTGTCTGCTTGTAACAGGAATATTCTAACTTGATTCTCCATCTCAAGTTTAGAGGAATCAGTCCTGATGTTACTTCTGGAATGCCAAAAAAAATTTCGTAAAATGATCTTTTTTCTGGTGAGTTTTTAACAAAGCATTACTTTTGGAGGAGGAGGAGAAGACGTCTTTCTGTGTAGAATTTTCAGGGTTTGAAATTTCTATTCATACTGGGGAAAATTAATATGTTTCCTAAATAGAAAGCCTTTATCAGTTACTTTGTCCCCAATCTCCTTCATGGACTACGTTATCCAAGTCCATATTTCTAATAACATACTGTTGAAAGGGGATCCCAAAACATGCTGTAGTCCGAGAAGGAATCAGTACAGAGAAAAAGAGCTTAGCTGGCAAATCAGTCTCTGAAGAAAATGGCAGAAAGACACACCTCAACTACAAATCCCAGAGGAAAGGTCGTAAAATTCCACATATAAAAATGTCCAATCAATGCTGAATAAAAAATTTTTGACCGCTATAATTTACTTTCACAGAAAAGCTGTCTCTTGTGCGAGTAAATCATCTTTTATAATAAACTCTAGATGTCACCCAGATAATGGGTTCCAAGAAAGAAGTGATTGTTCTTCAGTGCAGACCTCCCAGGTTTTATTGGGTCCTGACATTTTCAAGTACGCTTGAACTCCAAATGTCATTATTTGTACTGTATCCCCATTAAAACTTGGACAGTCATGATTTTCCTTCACGTTTTTAGTTCCTTTGGCCTAAACAATCCTAGGCCTTCCTAACCTGAGATGACAGGATCCTAAACCCAGCTCTAATTAAAGTAATCTTGTCCTTTTACTAATTTAAAAGTCCAAACAAGAGTCTATCATCTAAGGCAAATTACGTCATGGTATGCAGAGGCCCTATGTGCTGATTTTTGCTGGGATAAAAGTTAATTTTCTTCATAGTAGCTGGTATGGGGCTACGTGTTGGCTTTGTGCTGCAAACAGTGTTGGTAACTCGGGAGGTTTTAGTCGCAGCTGAGCAGTGCTTACACAGCATCAAGGCCTTTTCTGCCTCTCACACCAGCCCACCAGCGAGGATGCTGGAGATGCACAAGAAGCTGGGAAGGGACGCAGCTGGAACAGCTGACCCCAGTGACCCAAGGCATATTGCCCAGCACGTGACGTCATGTTCAGCATGTAAAGCTGGGGGAAGAAGAAAGGGGGGAGGGAGGTTTGGAGCCATGGCGTTTGTCTTCCCCAGTCCCTGTTACGCATGATGGAGCCCCGCTTTCCCGGAGGTGACTGAACACCTGCCTGCTGGCGGGAAGAGGTGAATGAATTCCTCATGGGGGCTTTTGCTTTACCTGTTAAACTCTCTTTATCTCAACCCATGAGTTTCCTCACTTTTACTCTTCGATTCTCTCGCCTACCCCCCAGGGGCAGTGAGCGAGCAGCTGTGTGGGGTTTAGCTGTCGGCTGGGGTTAAACATTAAGTCAGTCACAGATTAGCAATGTTTCCTACCAGGTCATCGCACAGAAGTTTTGGTATAAAATTGAAAATTATATGCAAACAAGATTTTCATATCATACTTGCTTTAGCAGTCATCCACCCATCCACTATGAAATGCAAAACTATTAATGAAGTGAAAACTAAATTTATGAAAATATTGTTTAATTTAAAATAGCTCCACATCCAAGATGTACAAAGGAAAATCTCTTTTATCCCTTGCTTTGATGAATCTGGCCTGTGATCTTGTGAGCTTCTAAAGATGATCAAATTGAGCAGAGAGCCCCATGAATCCTAACACAGTACTCTGAACGATGTCCTTAATGAGCACAGTATGAGGTATTTAGACCATCTTGAGGACAACTGCTTCCATCTAGCTACCGATATCTTCAAACAGGTATTTAGTCAGGATACACTGTGGGTCAGCTATTAAAGCACTCATCTAGTAACATCCCCTTCTATGAAACAAATTAAAATTGAATATTTTGTCATGTCTGAGAGTATTTGTGTCACTAGAAAGGTTTTGGTTTGGTTTATTTGTTTTTAAATTATTTTATTGTACTATTTCTTCTTTATTTTATTTATTATTACTGTTATTATGATAGTTTTATGGAGGAGAACTGAAGGGAAACAAAAAGAAGCAAAGCAAAAATTACATGCCATGTGAAAATAATATTTATAGTACTTCTGTCCATATTTCTATTACCAGCTGTGAAATTATTAGTTTCACCTGAGCATTAATTTTTAACAGAATAAAATGGGTACCCAGCGTAGTACAGACAAGCTGAGAGGCCCTAGGCAACACGCCTGCTCGCTGGGAAGCGTTCTCGACCTTGCACCAAACTTGCACCTTGCTGCTTTTGTGAACAAGAGCTGCAGAGGCTGGAGTATGGGGAAATGTTTTTGCACCCATCGGGTTTTGCTTCATCTACCACCAGCACTGATGATGCAGCTGAGATTACGCAGAGCAGCACTGCCCAAGGAGCCATCTCCTCGCTTGGCTCTTCCTGCAACAGCGCTCATTTGAAGCCGCATGCGCTGCTCAGCTAAACTCATTCTCCTGGCAGCAGGAGCTGCAAGCTGGGGCAGGGGCTTGGCTGGGGTTTAGGTCTCATTACTGAGTATTCTGTGAAAGGGCTTTGATGTTCATTTGATCCAACAACTTCATCTATTTAATTATTTTCTTTCCCAAGGTGATGCTGCTGACGGGCAGCCAAAATGGGCACCTTGCTGGGTTAAGTCAGCCTAGGCAGGGCATGGGGGCAGCTGTGGTTCACTTAGGAGCTGCTGGGACTGGGAGTGTTTCTTAGTGCAGGGCGCTTTGTAGGATCTCCTAATTCAGTCAAGTAGGTGTAACTTGGAGTCAACTTATCCCTGCTGTTGAATTACGCTGCTGCATGCCTGTGTCTGCCTTGACACCCGCGACTGGTCTGCAGGCACTTTGCCGGGGGCCTCAGCAAGCAGCTTCCAGTGGAACGTGTGTTCAGTGCTGCACGTCGGCTTTATGTAAATAAAGCCCTGGGTAAGGTAAGGGAGAGCAGTGACCGGGGGTGTGATTAACTGCTAGGACTATCAGTAGGATTCTGCTGTTAAGCAATCTTGACTTTTTATTTGAGGAGTCCTCACAGGCCTGTTAGCTCGAGGAAGACACTTTGGCTGCAGGACCAATTAACTTCAGCACACAGAGTTACACTCAGCTTTTGAGGAGTTATAACCTGCTTAAAATCTCTTTCTCTCCTGTAATTGGTGCTGTCCATGGGCATGTAACTACAGATCACTTCAGCGGCAGTTTCATACTACCATCAGAGGTCAAGCAACAGCATGTTCCACCATCTACCTCTTATGTCATCAGTGTTAAGGCAATGAATCTTCTGATGCATCTTCTGATGCATCACAGTAGCGTCTGTCTCTGGGGACCCCATGGAAGACAGGAAAATCTCTTCTGCTTTCATAAAGCCGAATCCTACAGTTTTACATCTCAGAATCATGTCATCAGAACAGAGCCCAGCCCAGCCATGGAGTTCCTTCCTGGGAAACTGTCCCGTAGTCTGAACTGCACTGGTCTCCTCTGCACCCCTCCAGTGCACTCTGTCTACGTGCATATTTCTCCTGCCAGGTAACCAGATCCACCGTCCCTCCATTTGAAACTTGTCTCGCTTGGACTAGCACAGCTTCTGAACCTCTGATATGACTACTTGAATCAAACAGGTATTCCACACCACCGCCCCTCCCCCAAAAAAGCAATATTGTGATCATATGTTTATGTAGATGGAACTTCTCAGTTCTTACTGTCTGGATTTTACAATGAAAATAACATTTTTACATACATTTTGTTTTCCAGTAAAATGTAGTAAACAACATGCAGAGGTAATAACAGAGAATAAAAAAAGAGACAAGTTCTATTACCTGAAACTCCTTCTGAAGTTACCTCCAGAGTTTTGTTTGTTGAGGTTTTAAGAAACTCTATAGCTCCAGCTACTGCATTCAGCTGATGATCACGATCACATTAGAGGAAGCTTTGTGCTGACGTGGAGTTTCATATGTACGACTGTATTTCCTTCCTTGTGAAGCTACCATGGCACATTATGGGTAATCAATATTTAATTTAACATGTTCAGTAAAATATCCTGGATATCTTTGTCTTTATGATATCTCCCTTCTTTTTCATAATGCCACCTTTTTGTTCTTTTTCACTAGAGAGAAAAATATTCAGCCCTGCTTTTAATGAGTCCAGAGAGAGAGGTTTCCATTCATCCAGAACAGATCTATGCATAAGCCCTTGCAGTATCTATGCAAAATGACATTGTCATTTACCACGTGAGACCTGTTCATTAAACTATGAAAGAAGTGCAGGAGGTGATATATTCTCGGGCATATCATTTTCTGCTGAAGCACACATACCTTTAGACGGGTCAAGCTGTTAACAGTCACTGCTACTCGAGCTGTGAAGTAGTAAGGCTGGAGAGACGGGGAGTAAGGATGTACCCAGCAGCACGCTGTTGGTAAAAGGAGTTTGTAGAGACGCGGTCAATGCAATACCTCGACTGCCAGATTTGGTTCACCCTCTAGCAAGATGAAAACTTAAAACATCTGCAGGCTTTTTCTGCGAAGAGAAATGTAAACATACAATTACAATGTAAGCTGTGTTATTTGTTTAAAAGTGCTGCTAGCAAACGTGAAGTAATAAAGTGTGGTATTGCATATAACTTCTCAAATAATTTCCTGATTATTTTAAGTGAATCCTATGGATGGCCCTTGGCAGGCTTATAAGTTATGTATCAGGTATCGTCATACAAATCAGCCTTTGTGTGCTTCTTGCTTTTTTTGGGGGGTGGAAAGGTCACAGAAAACTGTTAGATTTAAGACAGTATCATAGTGGAGTTCACTCTACGAGTCTTTTTAACAGAGACTTACAGTTATAAGCAGCTGTAGAGATATATTTCAGAGCAGGGTATAATGCTTATTACCAGGAACTTCAAATGCCGCTGTCACCTATTGCTACTAAATTTCCTGTTAGAAGGAAGCACTGTGGTCCATTTCACTTCAGTGAGTGCATTTCAAGAATCTAACGCTTATCTAAGCATTTTGTTTTCCAAAATAAGAGTTTATCTTTCAATAGAACGGTTAAGTAAACACGCATACAGGTCTATTCATCACAATTTTATCTTATGGCATAGCATCTGCACTGGCTTCAGTGATGTCACCTGAAGAGTTCAGTAGTGTTCACCATGAGTGAAGCATGTCAGTCTTAATCAGCTGTTTATTTGGGAAGAAATTATTATGTGATGGTTAACAGTGTATGCTACTGGAAAACCTTAAAGGGGAATCAATCTGCAGATGCCTATTTTCTCCTTGCAGACTTTCTTGATTGAATATGGCAGCTACATTAGAATCAATAAATCCCGTAGGCTGAAGTATTCTTGGCATTCGTGCCTCTAGGTAGATGGAAAGCGGCTGACTAATACTCACTGTGTATAAATTTTCTACATGGATATCAGCTCAGATTTTTATACAGTGTATTTCATACTTGAAAAGCAGCACCTCTGAAATACAGCATTAAACACATTCTAAAAGGAAATTTATGAATATGTGACAAAGATCAGCAATCTATCAGCAATTTATTTTAAGACAAAATTAAAGGTCAGTGTGAGGTCTTCTCCAGCGCTGGTGCTTAAAGGCGGCTGTGAGGCACTGCCGACTGGGCACTTTGGTAAGGTGGGTTGTGAAGAACCGCCACACCAAGCCAATGTCAGCGCAGCCTGCAGCCAGTTATTACGGTGTGGCCGCCAGCTCTGCGTGCGGCTAACAGCACCAGCCCCAGGACTTGTCAGGCTTTGCCTGCCTGCTGCTGTGTTTTATTTTGTTTGGCTCTTGCAGAAATGATCTAACGATCAGGTGTCTACTATCTGAATTGTTTTAGCTTTCGCTTAGCTTTGTACAACTGTGTCGTGTGATGCTTAATGTTGTAAATTGGCCAAGTAATGGTTTTTGTTATATATTCTTGTGCACAAAAAATTTGTAACACAGGCCCAAGTGAATCCCCCGAGGGATGGCTGTGAAGGGCCTGGGGCGAATGATCACAGGCTTTACTGCAGAGGCACACCAGGCAAGCCTGAGAGGAAGGTAGAACTTCATCTCCAGGCCATATGTGGGCTGAGAGGTAGCAAAGAGTTAGTGGAGGAAAGTGATGCCTACTGGGAAAAAAAGAGCGTGACTGCCAGATTTCTGATTTCCATTCCTCAGCCCCCAGCATCTGCGTTTTTGCTGTAACCTCCTTATACGACTCAAGCTATGGTTATGCAAAACAGGTGCTCCCTTAGCGAAGTTTAACCCGGCAAAGAGAGGTCACAGAAGATCCTCTACAGTATACCTTACTTCAATAAAGTCCTATATCGGTGCAAAAAGGAATGGTATGGATGTGTTTAAAGTATCGAACTTGGTTTAAAAGCCTCATAAATTATATAACTTATCTATTTGATAACATACTGGATTATGGTGCCTCCATTCTGCTTCCCATCTCTGCCTTTTGATTCAAGGCGCTGGGTACTCAGCTAGGATCAGATTATATCAGGTTCTTCCGCCAAAGAATTAGCACGTATCAGCCAAAATCTATATATTAAACTGCACTTAGTCAAGCTTTACAGTCTTTAAAAAATGTATACAACACACTTCCACTAGATGCAGAGTTCTAAAATACTTGAATTTTATTTTACCTTGATGTAAAGCCTCTGAGTCTGTCTCCTTCTCAGTTTTCCTCTGTTCCACCATTATACACCATTGCATTTCCAACTGAGAGAAAATAAAGTGGGGGAAAATGCAGCGGAATATTCTTTTGAAAGTGTCATCCATTGGGTTCCCAAAGAGCTTCGGCTAATTATCCTTCCTGAAAAATGGGTGTGCAGTATTTTAGTAAATAGATCGAAGCCTTCGGTATCAGCTCTAAGACTTAGCAAATCTATAATCCAGGGGTTCTTTCCTTGTGACTTTACACAGAGAATTCAAAGCAGTCACAGCATACCTAGATCGTCAAATATTTCTAATTCTTCAAGGTGGGTGAATATTTTAGATTTGTATCTCTATATATTTATGTGTGCATTGGTAGACATACATATGTCTAGAACAGCCAAAGATAATTTTTGTATGGGATTGACATAATTTACAGTTATTTACACAACCTACTCTCTTAATGGGAAGATCAAGAAAAAGAAAGGAAATAAGAAGGCATAATTTATGATGAATAAAATTACTGTACTTTTAAGCATATATATAAATGCCAGAGAAGTAACTAATAATACATCAACGCATGAGATGTTAAATTTCTGGCTTCAGGCTCTTCTCTCCCCAGAACATCCCGTAGCTTTGGATCCCCACAAGGGCTGTATGTAGTATGTATATATGCACATGTGCTGCCCATCCCTTACTGCATTATATAAATGAATTATGTGGGGTTTATGTTATGCAAGAGCTAGTTCTGCCAAGAGCTCTATATGCATCTTTTGTACGTGCAATGAATTACACAGACTATTTTGCCATTGTTGGAGCTGCTGAGGGGCAAAAATGATAAATGTTAATGAAAAATTCAATAATAGACACTACTGAATTCAATGGGAATTCTGTCATGCTCTTCATCTGGACCAAGATTTCAGCTCTACTCATTGTCATGGGCAGAGGCAAGGAAGAGTAAAGATGCTTCGTTATTCTCTAATTCACACAAATTCTTCTTTTTCTTCTATACTGTAGGGAATCCTGGTACCCAGAGTTTAAACAATCTAATCCTTATAACTTGTAAACACTTCTCTCCTACTGAACTCCATGGCAAAGCTCTGAGCCGAGCTGAAAAGACCCAGGAAAGTGGTCTGAGAAACAGATTACAAAAAGGAAGGGTGAGAATTTTCTCATGGAAAGGACAGCGGCTGTGCATTAGAGCACACATCACGTTATTTCCCTTCTGTATATCTTGTATTTTAATAAGCTGAGGAGAGGTTATTCCCAGAGAAATAGGATGTAGGATGATATATTAGTTCCTGGAAGGAGTTTACAGAGTAGTTGTGCATCTCTTAAGCTGCCTTCTTTTTAAACTGCAAGCATCTAGCTCTTTACAGTTTCACCGCATATCTTTTATCTTTTAATCTTTCATCATTTGTGTTGCCTGTCTTCAGAGCTTTCACAAGCAGTGAAAAACAGAATGCAAAATTCTGGTTTCACCATAGACTGGCAAAATCCTTAGTTGTTTCACTAGCTTTACATAAAACTTCCTGGTCCACTTCATGCCTGATCCAAAGCTGTTCAAGTCAGTTGGATGAGTCCCTTTTGATACCATGGATTATATATCAAACTCTCTCTGATGTGGAGACATCAAAATGCAGATTATACTGGATTTCCTTTTTTTTTTTTTACCTCTGCCAGTATCTAATTGCAGCCTCCTCTCTTGACAGCCATGTATCTGACATTCCTGAAATAAACATTTCCTCATTTATTGACTCGTACTAATTCCTTAGTCTGTTACCTTTGGAGACTAATTACACTGCTCAAATTTAAAGTGTTTATCCTCTAATTAGAGTGTTGACATACTGGAAAGAGTTAATAAAAAAAATTCTTGAGTATTATCAAAGATCTGGAACGTGCATTTTAGACTGAGTGATTATTTTGGTTAACACAGAGGAGGATAACAGAAGAATTGCTCCTGATCTACAGGGACCTAAGTGGGGATAACATTTTTAATAGTGGCAGGCTCCATAGTATAACAAAACTTGATGACTGTAAGTTCAAAATCAAAAAGCTTGAGTGTTTTTACCAGAGGGAGCAAGAAAACTTTGGAATTATTTGCTGAAGAACATGCACATTCTTAATTTATATAAGCTTAAATCAAGAGATAGCCCATAGCCTGTGCAGCACTATTGTCCTGTTGCAGGACTCATTTGATGAAATTCTATGATCTGTATGTGCAGGAAATCCAACTAGGTTTTCCTGCCTTTTTTTTTTTTTTTAAAGCATGTAAAACCTTTTAGCCTATTTGCACCTTTCCTTGCAATTTTTATGCATATACACGTCAAATCAGTAAATGTTTTATTTAGATTTCACTTTTACCATTTTCACATTTTAATAACAGAGTGTGTATGTGAAGTCTTTTATCTATTCATGGAATCAGCTCAGGATCAGTCCCAGGCCTTACACAGAAAGTGCATCCTCTTACTCGACACATAGAAATTGAGTCGGTTTTGTGATGGTCAATAACAGTGTTATACACAATGTAGCCTCTCTTTTGAAACCCATGATAGAGAAAACCCTTTCTTAAACGCCCCCTTTTAATCAATTGGGTTATAGAGATCACTATTGATGATTTATGATTGATATTCATTTGTTCCTAAAGGTTTACTTGCTCCAGGATCCTCCTCATACGTAATACTGAATAACTGCCGAACTGCTGTGCATCCTATGTGAATCTGTTCAGCTGAGGTAGATCGGTTTGCGTGCCTCTTTCTTGCAGCTAAGAGTACATTCCATCTACAGCATAAACTGGCAGACTATAAACAAACTTTTCACTAAATGTTTGAACTGTTTAATGATACAGGCAAATCAGTATTAAAAAAACAAATAAAAGCAAGACTATAGCTAAAACTCTTTGACTAGACTTCCCGTCTCCCACATCTTCCCCGCAGAGTGTAGGTGACTTACCATAACATCAGTTAGAGATCTCCAGCCCATAAGCCTCTTAGGATAAAAATCATCAGGGCAAAACAAACAGCTACTCCTACAGTCAAAAGAAAGCAAAGACTGAGCAAATCCTGCTTGATCCCATCTTAACCTGTGGAAGTCACAGATCTGGACTCCTGAGTCCCAGAAATGGTCACAAGATCTTCCAAGCATTTTTTACTCAGTGGCTGATTAATAAACGCCTACAACAGAAGAAGGCTCAAAGGAGCAGGGTGAGGGCACCGTGCCTCTGAAGATCCGGGAATAATGTAGGGTGTGACTGACCTCAGCTGGTGCAAAGAACGCTGACTTTATCTCAACACAGAGGGGACCAGATGGTGGTCTTTGGTTTATGTAAACAGCTATCAGCAGCCGAGGGGATCAACTGGTGGAGTAAATGTTTCTCATCAAGACTTCACCAAGAGTGTAACTGTCTCCCTGAGTTAGCCAGACCAGCATGGGGCAAACCTATATGTATGTGGCTCAGTGCCTCACAGAGTATAAAACCGAACCACTCAACACAAGAGTTTCAAAGAAGAGAGCAGTGGACTTGAGCTGCTTCAACCCACATCTTCCTTCCCAGTAACAGGCAGTATTGTGACTGGGAGCATATTACCGAGACTGGTGACGGGGATCACTTTGGTAGTGTGACTGAACCGCGTATTGCAATTGCTCTGTTTTGCTAAGCGTAACTTAGATTTGTATTGTCATTTCAGCATGTTCTGTATCATCCTGATAAATAAAAAATCTCTTGTAAGATCAAATCATTAAATTTGATATTAAAAATCACACTCTGTTTGCAGAATATCTAAAAGAAGCTGGTCAGAGAGTACTGGACTCTAGCAGACCTACAGGATCTTTACATGTACATCTGTCTATCACTCTTGTAGGAGTAGTAGTAGGGTTTTTTCCTAAACTTCTGGTGCAAAAAGACATCTTGTCTCATAACACAGATTTCCTCAACTGACTGAAGAAGCAGGGAGACTACAAAAAAAAAGGCAAAGAAATCTTTTATTCTACAGATTTTGCTCTTGTTTTCTTTAACTGAGCAGTGTCATTTTCATTACTGCTGAGTGGTGTCAGCTCCATTGTCCTTTTTATTAATTTCTGTACTCAATTGCCTTAAACACATAATAACAACAGCAGAGTTTTATACTAACTCAATTTTTCATTTCATGAGAAAGTACATGGATTTTCTTTTCCCATTACAAACTTAATTGAAAACTCCAAATGTATAAATCTTTCATGAAATTATATTAGAAAAAGAATGTTTCAGGTCAATCAAACATTCTTTGAGATAAAACAGAAACATTTTGTTTGGAATTGAAGTTTTGTATACTTTTTTACTCGTATTTGAATTATTTCAATTTTCAGAAGTAATTTTAAAATGAAGAATCCCATTGATCCAAAAAATGCTGTCAAAACACTTTATATTTAGGCACATTTTATATTCTCCACTATATGTGCCAGTTCGACTGTAATGGCATTCCCCATTGAAACCTTTTTCGTAAAAGATTCTAACTGAATCTCTCCAAGGTAGGTCATTCAACTCACAAGTAATACACTTACGCTTTCCCTCTATAATGTCATTTTTGTTCCAACAAGATTCTCTGATTAATACACAAGACCTCACCAAGTACTTTAAAATAAAAAAAAATGGGGAGGCGGTGTCGGGTGTGCTTCTAGATTCTGCAGTACCAAAGGTATGGGAGCGAAGACGTTTGCATCCCCATCATTGTTATGATACTCTGTCGCAATATATTTACTGTTGAATATAAATATATTTTAAGTAGATTGAGTGGGATCTAAATGAACGCATGGACCATGTGTTATATCCTAAGGCAGGCCCTCCATGTTTCTTCATGGTGTGAGGGTGTTAGCATGTGCTATGGAAGACATAACGCACCACAACAGCTGTCTTCTGTTTCAAAGCAATGGACTTGAACTGAGGAAAAGTCTCGTTCAGTTTGCATGGATGCTCATTTCAGGTACTGTTCTTCCTATCTATCTCCACAGAATAATGTTTTATTGAGAGATTCTGTAGGATGCTCTCAGAGCAGCTTGCTTGCATTACGCTTTGTAACTCCGTGTGTCATCCTTATACTGTCTGGCACTTCCCCCACCCCCATTTTGTTGAGTAGCCATGGGGCTACTTGCAATATAAATGTTATCAAACATGAGAAAGGAGGCAGAAAATAGGGCCCTTGTGTACAAGTTAAGTACAATTCTGGTCCATAGCTTGTAATAGTTTTCTGTCTTCCTACATAATGTTCTCGACTTCCATCATCTTCCTTTGTACTGAAAACTAAGAAAAAGTAGTTCTGAACATTTTCCATCCATCACAGAGTCTTCACTTATGCGGTCCCTTTGTTAGGTTTCAGTGGTCTCTTTCTATTCTCTCTAGATATTTCTAGAACCCTTTTGTATTTCTTTTACTCACCTAGGTAGCATTGTTAGATTTCATTTTGCTTTCTTTGCTTCCCTTACTTCACTTCTACCTTGTTTGCCAGCTAGATTCCACCTAGCCCTTTCAACCTATTCATGTGTTGGTTTTGGGGGGTTTGGTGTGGGGGTTTTTTTCCTCTATGGTGAAATGAATAATGCAAATTACTTTGCTGCTAGCTAGCTTTAGGTCTAGTTCTTTATTGCTTTACTTTCCTCCCTGCAGTGAGTGGTATGTTTTGATTGACTTTCATCAGTCTTTGCTTCAGTTTAACAGATGAATTTAACTGACTGCAATATTTTATTAAAACATATCTTGATTTCAAACCTCAAATAACAAAATAGAAAACTGCAGTTTCTAGAAATCATGTCTCTGTTTTCTCAGAAAAATGGTTTATTTATTTTAGAGTAAGAAAAGGAAATGCATGTTAATGCAGACCTAGATAAAAGATATTCAAATTCTTATACAGTCTTGTATTTCTGTTTTCTTTCAAATAGCACAGCTTTAGCTAAGGAAATAGATATAAAAGCAAAGATGACATTATAAATAAGGTACAGTAAGTGCTAAATTGCTTTACATCCATTATACAGCACATCTGGCATGAATGCCAGATCTGTAAGCAATACCTATAGTGATTAAAACATCCTGACACATTACATTACTAATATTCTACCCCACAACACTGTCATTCAACTAAAAAAAACCTCAGAGTGCGTTATGAATAAATATAAAGTAGAACCTGGCTCCAAATATTATTGCTATTTAGAAGTTAATTAACCGATGTAGTACATGGTGAAGTGTCTTACCCAAGACCAGGTATTGACCCAAATATTTTCTTCTACATGGATTCTGCCTCTCTATCTTTGCAAAAACCTCTATCACATTTTGAAATTCATTCTGGGAACTCGAATTTCAATTAATTCATTTACGGTGCCTTCACCAACTCTTTCTTCTGTCCTTCACCCATTATATCTGACAGTGTTCTCATCATCAATCTCTGAGAATACTGAAAAATGTTAAAATGCCAGTCAAAATTTGCCAATACTGGTGCATCATTCTGGGGTTTCTGAACGGATGTAAAATCCCTTATGTAAATGTTTACACAGGTGTTGAAGTAATGCCTAAGAAAACTCTACAATAAGGAAATCCTACAATAAGGAAATCCTTCTGAAAGAGGAAGAGAGAATGGTATCGTTCCTGGCTTTGAAGAATAAATAATAGCTCTCTAAAATTACTGGTAGGTGATTATATTGTGAAGATATTTGGGTCGATGCTTTTCAATGCAATTTGTTCAGGAATTTGTTTGGGGTTTTGTTTGCTTATTTTTAATGAAGCAGCTAGTGCATGCTCTGTAACATCTTAATTTTATTTTGAAGTGATTCACAGCAAGCTGTAGGGTTTTATACTAGACACGGGAATGCATGCAGGTGTATTCTTTTAACAGATCTGTAGTTCTGCAGCATACAATTGAGGCATATTTGTGAGCACACAGCATGTATTGACTTGAACATTAATATCAGAATGAGATCATTTGCAAGTAATGGGGATTTCAGTTCTGAACTGCCATCACCTTCTCCTCTAAGAGAATTCTTCATAGGCCTGACTCTGTGTTTGGTGTCACACTCAGGAATGAATGCAAAACACATCATCTGCCTGTACAAGCTCGTGCATTGCAGGAATCAATATTTGATTATTAACATAGTTGAATTTTAAATTTTTACCTAAAAAAAGAGTAATCGAGCTGTTGCATTTCAGTAATTGACGTGTCGTATGTATGCAGGTGGGGTGTCAGCAAAAGACAAATAAGCTAACGGGGAATGAATCAGACATCTTACAGACAGATATATCAGCCAAGTCAAAAGCTCCTTGGTTCAGTGAAAGCTCCTGGCAACACCATTTAACACAAATTTTTAAAACATTATAGAAAAATGTTCTTTAAAGTATACTTTATAGAAGCTGCTGGTTAGTGATGTATTAGATCTCTTTTGATTGATTTCTGCTAAGATTAGGAGCGTACTGGATTGCAAAAGGAAAACTGGAATACATACCGCGCTAATTTAGACAGGCTGTATATTGAGAGCGGGTTTATTCGTTGTAGAAATAAATCTACTCCTCTGTCTGAAACTATCAATTAAAATGGTAGCCATTATTCATGAAAAGAAATATATAGTGTGTTATTCATGACAGGAGAATGTATCATGTATAAGTGGTCAATAAATCATTTTAGGGGAAAAGTGATATGGAAAATGGTAGCACTTAAGCTTTCAATTTTCATTAAAATGGTAACTGCAGCAAGCTGTTCACCAGAAGTTCAGTCTCCGCCACACAAACCCATGTGAGTAATCCTCAGAATTCTGCAAAACCTTATAACCCTTTGTCTAGTGCCTGACAGTGCCGACTTTCAAAATCTGCCAGAGACACTCCAAAGGGGCAATGCAAAGCCGAGCATATACTGTGTACACGTACACCATGTACTCACCTCCTGCTCCGTTTTGAAACCTGTGTGGCTTTGATTCCACAACATGCACCACATTTGCCAAGAGGAGCATGTACAAATTTGCTCATGGAGTCAACACTATTAGTAAAATAGTACGATAGGAGAAAGCCTGTTTTACAGCTTATTTTACTACATTTTCTTGGTTTATTTATTTATTTTCTTCTTGCTTTGTCAAAATGCATCCTTAATCTACCATCGGCAGCTAACTGTGCTCCTGTTTAAATCAGTAGACCACCTACTCTTAAGTGATCACACTTTCACTTTCAAAACACTTAATTCCAATTGCTTTGCTTTGACAAAATTTCCAACACAGGTTAAATTTAGTGACAACAAACATACTGGCGACTCAGATCCTGCTAAGCCCCCATCTCAAGCATATACTGTATTTCGTGTGCTGTATTTAATGTAATACCGTGAAAAGACATTATACTTACAAAACTAGCCCGATACCTTCAAAACCTGCTTATAGAAGACACTGAATATAGGTTTAGCATTGTAATGTAGTTACATACCAATGGATCTTCCTGCTCCTCTTCCAAAAACATCTCATGGCAGACAGTCCTTCTCCTACCCCTGAGCAGAAAGGTGGAGAGAGGGGCAGGGCCATTTCCCCCCTTTTTTTTTTTTTTTCCAGTCCTCAGGTCCCCTCTTAGAGACAGTGCAGAGCCATCAAGAAGCTCAAGGTTGCATTAAGCTCTCTCCTTCCATCTTCCCGTTTGGAGGCACAGGTGAGCTGCAGCATTCCACTTCCTCTGCTGTTAAGCACTGCAGAAAGCCTTTCTCAAAGGACCTAAAAATCAGCCACAGAGATGAAGATAAAGAAGTTGAGAAGAGGAAGAAGGCAAGAGGAGTAACCATCTTCTAGATGTCATTCTGCAATGAAAGATGTGATTTAATCAGTGAGCGTTTTCAAAAGAGTTGAGCCCTGAACATACAAGTTAATGGTTCATGGCAGTCAGGGCCATACAGTAGTTTCTTTTGGTTAGTTAGCAAGACTTGATCAATTTTCAACTACAGCTTAATTTTACTTGTTGTCTTAATTTTTTTTCCCAGGTTTAAATTTTCTATCTAACATTAATCCTTCCTTAGATTTTCATTTTCAGAGGGTTTTTGTAGGAGAAATTTTTTAGTCTGTGTTTTTTACCTCTTGTGGTACCATATAAACTGCTGCTGCTAAGCAGAACGGTGTCAGGTTTTACATGCTGTACTGGCAATAGAGCACCACAAAACCCTCCACTGCAGTTTACCTATCTTGAAAGCTATTGGCTTTTATTTACAACATGCTCATAGCACACTGTCATAAACTTGTTCCACGTTGACCTTCTGGCTCAATGAAACTGGTTTGTTGGAAGAAATTAGACTACCAGTTACGGTAGCACAAGTTCAATCTCTCTCATATTTGTTCAGCTGCTACAGAGGCAAATAAAACTCCAAGTGAATTTGATTTGTGTGGGCTGTATATTGCCATCTAACTGATGGCCACTGTAGCTCTTCTCTTGAACAGCTCCCATGATCCACCAGATGTTCTCAAAATGCTGCAGCAGGTTACCCCTTCCTAGGAAGAAAGCAAAGCTTCGGGGGGAAAAAAAGGTTTCCCTGTTGAGAAAGGATACACCATGAGTGGTTCATGAGCCCACAGAAATGTAAATACTTATACTTGATATTCAATATTCTGCATATTCCAAAAGTTTCATATCTATAAACGTATGTATATATGTAAATATATGTATTTTCATTATTTCCTCCTGTGTGATAGTATCCAGACAAAGTACAGTCTTAAGTTTGTTTTCATTCTTTAGTGTGATCAGCTGAACACCTGTAATATTATAACGATACACTAGTTATCTTTAAATGCAAAATCAAAACCTCCTGCAATTCAAAATCACTACAAGTTGTAATGTGTTGATTAATCAACACAAAAAGTTACTCGAAGTTACTCTAGGTCTCAGTATTTGCCAGCAATTCCCTGCAGTAGTCCTTGCAGTTTCAGGTTATGAAGGGCCCTCTTCTGAAGCATTGATTCTTTTCAAAGTGGTCTCATTTTTTCCCAGAATGTGAATTGCATGCGTGAAAACATGGTAAACAGGCACATGGAGCTGTTCCAAAAGAACAGCGTGTTGGGGGCTACAGCCAGTTTGGCATGTAAGGGGTTACTGGCCTGGTAATGGTGTTTTCGATGGTGCCGTGAAAGGAATGAGACAGTTGGTACAAAAGCAAATCTCATAAGGTGAGGTTGTGTGCTCTCTTCTCCCAGATGGCTGAGGGTGGAAGGGCCTCAGGTGATTATCACTGAGCAGTTTGAGTTGATTTGTTCTGGTTTAGAGATTGTGGTTTTGGAAATAAAGCAAGCCCCGAGGAAGGGGATGCAAAGAGAAGATGTATGGTCAGGGACTTTGTTTTTCCTTGTACGGCTGGTGAGCCTGCAGAGTGACTTACAATTAGCAATAAAGTCCAGACAGCCCTTTACAAATCATGAGCTAGGTGAATCCTTTGCCATCAGAGGAACTGAATGCCTTCAAAGAAAAAATAGCTTTCAACGAATGCCTGCTGAAATGTAAATCTTAATTCATTCCAGCTATGCATGGGCCTCTTTTAGAGTCTGTTTCTGTGAACATCCAAGCAAGCAGTCATTGCTTGTAGAAACTGAAATTTAACTATGCAGGTTCCATATTCATATCAGATAAGGTATATTTTTCTATGGAATGGAAAACGAATTGAAACTGCAAAGGGTAGAAAGGGAAACGTTCCAAAAAAAACCTTACTGGAGGCCGGCAACAGGAGCAACTGAGCACCTACCAAAAGAAATATCATCCATACACAGAGAAGCATGTATGTAGACATCCTATGAGACAACAAAGAGACCAAAATACATACACTTTATATATGCAAATCTGTCCTTTACATTATAAATGTTGATACCGATATATAAATCTGTATAAATGACATATATATTCTGCGACTCTGCTTGTTGTTTTACAGGTGACTTA
>NW_010403131.1:0-1166 GCF_000710305.1 Buceros rhinoceros silvestris | reverse complement strand
TGGTGTAACCCAGGGACACGTGGCCGGTGAGTGCAGCTCCGGCTGCTTGTCCTCTGCTCCCTGCGCAGGCTTGAGGCAGTCTGTGTGCTGGGTGATGTCTCTAAGCCCCCGTGTGCCCTCGTTTTCTGGTTGGAGAGAGAAGGGACTCTGAGGACTCAGCCCAGTTTGACTTGGTGGCTCCCGGGTGTACCCCAGCGGGGGTGGCGAGAAGGGATCATCACACCTTTTAACTCGGTTTTGTTCTCCGGTCCTAACACTCTGGCCTCGCTGCGTGTCGGGCAGGGCTTCCCGGGGCGGGTGGTTGATTGGACCCCAGTGACGCCTGCCGTGAAGTTGTTCTGCCTTGGCATCGTGTTGACCCAGCCCTGGAGCTCCCCTTGCTGCCTTGGGAGAGCCTCCGGGTCCCCTGGTGGGGCCAGTTGCGCTGGTTTAAAGCTGCTTGTGTAAAAACTGGTGGTGGTTTGTATCCTGTAAGAATGAAAGCGGCAGCTCTGGGAGCTGGTGGTGTAGATGCCGTCTGTTCTCCTTCTGCAGGTGAAGAGCTGGCAGCCCAGAGCTGCCCAGCCGGCTGAATCCTGCGGTGTCTGAGTGAAGAGAACAGCCAGAGCAGAGCGCAGGGGAAAGACCCCTCAGCCGGCCCGCGAGCTGCTGGAGCAGAGCACGAGGAGCTGTTGCAGAGCCTGCAGGGTGGAGCGATGCCAACACGAGCGCGTCGCCTGCGCCTCTGGCTGGCCGAGGTGTACCGTGAGCTGCTGGGGTTTGAAAGGCCCCTTCTCCGGACAGCTCGTTTCTCAGCACCCAGGTGACTTGGGGGTTTCCCATCTCTGTCTCCAGCCACTGTCCCCTCTGCCTGAGATAAACCAGTGCTCAACTGGCCTAACTGGAGCACTGGTTTAACAGGATGTAACTGCTGCCGAGAAGGATGTGCCATAAAGGTTAGTTTTACTGTCAGGAAGAAACTTTTTCCAGCTGTAAAGGGTGTTTCAAAATTCCCAGTGAATGTGTAGAGTGAGGGCAAGCTCTTAGTTGTCAGGAGGTGAACACTCCTGCCTTGTTTTCCTGTTCCTCTCCCAGTTAAAGGTGTGCTTTAAGTGGGAGTGCTCGTGCTGAATTAAACTCAGATGTGGCTCGATTTGGCTGATCAGAGGGTGCTTTTCACAGCATTG
>NW_010403130.1:54586-55185 GCF_000710305.1 Buceros rhinoceros silvestris | reverse complement strand
TGGGAGCTCGTCGTCCGCGTGCGGGAGCGACGAGGTAGGTGCGGGCGTGAGGACCCGGGCGGCTCAGCGGCAAGAAAAAAAAGTTGTGAGTTGTTCGACTTGTTCCGTCCGTTAGGTTGGAGGATGGTTCATCTTTTGAAGAGTAAAAAGTTCCCAAGTAACAAGCGCATAACGATGGTTTAGCATCGGGTGTCATGTGCTGTTTGGTTGAGGAATGTGGTTTTAAATGTGTAAATTGTTAATACTAAAACACTGTAAGGGACAAGAGGCATCACGCAGCTTAGTGAATATGACTGTACAGCTACGTAAAAGTGCTTGGAGCAGTAAGGAGGTTACCACAGCTCCAGTTTCCCTGTTACAATTCATAGTCATCGATGAGCAGCACGGAGGACACGTAGGGTAACCACAGGGGGTTACTGGTGCGCGTGTGTGCTTACGCGCAGTGTTCTCTGTTAAAATGCTGCCCGTAGCTCGGATCCTGCAGATGCTTAACTTGAAGCACGCCCTGAAGTCACCGAGTTTCCAGTCGATACTGAAGTTAAGCACGTTTGATTCAGGCATGATGTGAGCTTTTGCAAGGTTGGTGCCTTTGCGTTTAT
>NW_010403130.1:42583-54454 GCF_000710305.1 Buceros rhinoceros silvestris | reverse complement strand
CCGCTCTTCTTTTAAAAATCCGAGGAGTCCAGTGAGCCCCATTAAAATGGCATATTTATGATCTAAATTGTCAGCATTCACAGGGTCTTACTCGTCAGATAGAATAGCTCATTTCGTGTATCTGTGGCTGATTACATCTACTGCTTTTTGAAGTGACTTACCTTAAATTGTCTCTTCTTATTTACCTGTCACATGCGATTGTAACAATGTTCTGAAGATTGTCTAGAACCTGAGTATTCTGGAGAAAATTGTGTCAGCAGAAATGCGTTGATTGCCTTGATTTCATCTTGGAACCATTTGGAAAGGGTTTTGTATTGTGACTTGCAGTGCTGGTGAAAACTATTCTCTTCTCAGGAGTGCATCTTCTCGGAGTAACTTCTGTTGGCCACAGAGCAGTGCAGGTGGGAGAGATGACGGGCTTCCCAGGCTGTTCCTTTCCCTCACCTCTTCTGTTTCCTGGCTGAGGGGCAGCCCATAGGAGTCAGGCAGTTTATTCCTTGGTGTCTGTTAAATCCCTGAGGATGCCTGCAGGGATTCTCATCAGTGCTGACAGTTTTCAGCGACATGGATACGTCCCGCCGCGAAGCAGGCTGGGTTGCCAACTCATTTTGCTGGGGTCCTGCAAAACAACTCTCAGATCCTTCCCTCGTTCTCACTTAGCTTTTGTCATGGCTGTTGCTGTAGCATATTGATGTCAGTCACTTGTACTGGCTTTATGCCGTGTTCTGTCTTGAGCTTTGGATGCCAACCAGGAGGCTGATAGACCAATTTCCCAAACAAATGCTTCCTGTGTCCTACGTCTGCTAGTCAGTCTTGAGCAAGGCTGTGTGCCGAAGGGCATGTCATTACTCAGACGTCATTACTCAAAATCTATCCTGTCAATCCCAGAGTATGCTGCTGGGATGTTCACCCGCTCTGTCATGTAGCTCAAGTTTCCGCCCTTTGTTGGTGTCAGCTCCCTCTGTCAGGATCCAGAAGATGTTGTTAGAAAAGTGGTAGCTAACCTTCCCCCCGGTTACTGCTAGTCTCACCTTTGTGATGATTTTTACTCTTACCTAGTCTGAACAGAAAGCCTGAGATTGCCTGGAACAAAGCTTGTCACTCTGTCACACCAGAGATTTCTTTTCCAGAGCAATGCTTGCTAACTCAGTAAAAAAATACAATGATGCAACTTCAACTTATTTTGGGGGATTTTTTCTGCCATCTTGTCGTTTCACTAAATAGTTTGGAGCTTTTTCCACTAGCCTGCTCTATTACTGCTTGTAGCGTGTAGTAGTGAGATAATAGTCTCTAAGAAATACGTAGAACTCTGATTCTCAGAGACTAGGTAGACGGCCGTAAGTTGTGGACAGTAAGTTGTGGACAGTACAGATGACACACTTTAGATGCCAGGGATTTTAAGTTTCTTTGAAGGAACCTGAATAAAAAAAAATACAGATAAAGAGTAATAATGACTTGGCACCTTTGAAACTCTTCTTAAGCTGCAGAGTTCTTACATAGCTGTTTGAAACATACCCAGTTGCTGAACAAGAGAGGAGATGCTGTCTTATTTTGTAGTTCAACTTCAGGTGAGTTCCTCACATGAATCTTAGAAGGAAGGTTTAAAAACAGGCAGTAGTAATTTTTGAGAAACAGAAGAGATCACGGGTCACTTAGGCCTGATGGATTTCATGGATTGGTAGGATGTGATCTTTCAGATTAGGACGACCTGTCCAAAATGATTGTCAGGTCTTTGAGTGCAGTAATGGATCTTGCAGCTCCGTGGGTTTGGCCGCCCGTGTTCCAGGCCAGCTGTGACACGATGCAGCGGCCAACCTTGGCTCTCGCAGCTGGCTGTCACAAGCCTTGCCTGTGGCCTCTGCCCCGTGTCTGGGGAGCTCCTGCCCTGAGCCCCGTCGGGGGTGTGCTGTGCCTGGCCCTGTCCACTGCTGGCCCCGGCCTTCCTTGCTGCCTTGGCTTCCCGCTTGACCCGAGACCTGCCTCATCCCTGCCCGCCTGGCTGGTGCCCCCTGGACTGCTGGATGAATCACGTTTAGATCTCGGGACCTGCTCTGCTCCTGCTGAGTGACAGTGAGGTTCCTGCCTGCTTTGCTGCCACCTTTGACTCCCATTTCACCTTACCCTGTAGAGCAGGATGTCCTTGCTGCTCCTTGGCAGTTAAATTCCACAACTTCAGCAGCCAAATGTGTGCATTTGTATAAAATATTCTCTGTACCCTGACTGCCTGGAGAGCTTAAATTGCTCTGCCTGGACATGGGAAAGAAAATTCAATCTTGAGAGCTGAAACCACTCACTTAAAACTGAAATACGGCCCAATAATAGTCACATTTTTTGTTATTTACAAATAAGTTGACCAAAAGAAAAAAAAAAAAACAACAAACTACTCAGAAACCCCACAACCCCAAACCAAAGAGAAACAGGGAAAACTCATTCATTAGTTCAACAACAAAAGGTTAAACAGAATTCCAAAATTTCAAGCCTGAACTTTTTGAGAATGTTTTTTGGCACGTGATTCTTGATGAGCAAATTCCTCTAGTGACGCACTGGCCCGTCAGCCCTGTATTCCCCAGTTAACCTTGCCTGAAGGAGTGATGGTTATGCTCACGTTTTCTGTAGCCTTTCAGATTTTATCCCTTTTGATTTGTTGGGACACTATTTATTTATTCTTCAAAAAACTGTGATATAATTTTCAGTTTTTACCCAGTGAACAAAAGATAGAATTTCTTAGACTGTCATACACTTTAATATTTTAACATAGAGCTAACATTTAATTTGAGGAGGAGCCATTATTATTCCATTAGTGCTCAGGGAAGTGCATGAAAGATCCTGTCTCTCTAATCCTCTGTCATCTCAAGCTCCTTTGACCTTACTTCATCCATGGGCATTAGCTTTGTAATCCCCTGTCGCTCATTTTTTTCTTATCAGAGGATTTACTCAGGGTGGTGTTTGACATGCCTTCCAAGCAGTTAACAGCAGTCACTTACATTTTAAGTATATTTGACCTGTTTAAATTGATGTGTAGAGTGGAGATACCAATTCTAGTGCTGTGTGTGTTTTAAACCTTGAAGGTTTTTGTGCTTGGAAGCAAAGGATCGTCTGTTTTAATTCTGTGTGAGGTCTTAGTCTTTTGCTAGCTCTATTGATTCTGTGTGCATCATCCTGAAGAATTAAGTAGCTTCGGGTGATGTTTTGTATTTTACAATTCTTATACCTGTTTTACAAGTTATGATTGTGTTAACAGTTACACATCAAGCTGGACTTAGGTTGAAACCGTGCTCAGTTCTCCAGCAGATATGTTTTGTTGAACTGCAGTGCCTTTCATGCTATTAAGTCAGAAGAAAACGTACGTTCTGTGTGCATTTGAGCACACCTACATTGTAGGTGTTTACAAGTTTGGAATGTTACTTATTTGTGGTAGAAAGGAATGTCTGGGGGAGCACCATATTGATGTTTATTCAGTCTGAATGCTTTGATACCCTGTGCTGTCTACTCCAAGCAGTCAGATGAAAAATAGCATGGAGAGGCTACTGGGACCTGAACGCCAAAGCCTTTTTGATCTTCTGGCTGTTTATCATCTCAAACATTCAGTTTCTGCAAAAGAAATAAGCTTGTTTGTTTGTGTAAGATCTAACTAAATTTCAGAAATCTGTTAATCTGATGGAAGTAGTAAATTACAGAACCTATGGATAGGATCTTCCTCAGAGCTGGTTTATAACATCTCCAGTTGGACATTGATTCTCTGGCCGACATGGCAGTTGTGTTATACTCTATTCAATTATGAAATTGCTTTATTTCAGTTTTTCCTAACCTCACTTTTTTTCCAGTTAGTCTCAGAAGTGTAGTGTCTGGATTTGTAGATAGCGTATCTTTAGACCTTCGTGGTATGTTTGGGTGTAGGTGTTAGAATAAAAGAGAGAACTGAGACTTCGCCCACAGTAAATTATCCTTTGACTTCTAAGTATTTTGGTGTTTAATAGGGGACAATTTCAGTATCTGAAGACAGTTTCCTTTTGACTTGCTTTATAATATGCAGTACTTAATAATACACTGTTTCAGACGTAAACTCCACTTTTCCTTTTCCTGATGAAAGAAGTCATAATTTCTTAGATGGGAAAGTTGATTGCCTTGGATGATTAATCTTATACGTATCGAGTTTTTTTACTTCTTTAAATGGGAATTACATATGAAAGTCGGTGTTGAGGAAGTGCCAGCTTTGGGATTAGGACAGCTGGGGGTGATAGAACAGAGGAGGGTGGGAATGGACAAGGCAGGCTTTGGCTATGTATCAGCTGAGTCCTCAGCACCGTTTGAAATGGAAACTCACGTTGTCAGTCTTTCTTCCCTGTTGCAAAAAAATGTTTGTGAAGTCCCACAGCCTAGTGTCCTTTCTTCCCACAGTAACAGCAGGTACCAGTTTATTGCTTTTGCCTAGCACCAGAGTTCTGTGTGGTACTAGTAGGTTTCAGTTTATTCTACATACAAATGTTGGTGCATGATGTTAGGTTAGGTTAGGTTTCTCTTTCATTTTCTTTTTCTGGGAAATTTAAATTAATAATGATTTCCTATCTTCCATGCGTTTAAGTTTGCAGTCCAGATGATTAGTGAGTTCAAAACCCTTTCTGTGCATAATGATACAGAGAAGTACAGCAGGCTCTGTTGGTGAGGCTACAGGTTGTAGTGGCTTTTTTATTTTTTTTCTTACACTGAGAAACAAAACAGATTTTCCCCCAAAAATTCTAATGATAATTTCAAGAAAACTTCCCATCTTGCAGTGGTACGGTAGCTGCTACCTCTTTAGCTGAGTTCTCTCCTTATGGTGATGCTTTTTGGTAATCAGTGGTAATTTATTAAGACACATGTTTTGTTATTTAAGGATGTCTGTTGTGATTATTAATTTGTAGCCATTATTTCACATCTGGGCACGCTTGGTTTTTCTGTCTGCCACTCTCAGCAGATGGATATCACACTGGGAAGTCCCTGATAACATCGTTATCACTTTGCTATCTCTTAACTGTTAATAAGATCCACTCTGCCATGATCATTTAGCTTCTCTGATGCTTTCTTTGCTTTTCTCCTTTTGTTTTCCAGTTTGCTTTAACTTCTGTTTTGAAAGCCGTTTGAGGGTAAGGAACAGAGATGTGACAGGCTGTCATTATTCTGTCTGCAGAAAGGATAAAGCATATTAGGAGGGAATGTGGGCTGTCCACAGCTTGAGCCCATCAAAGTTATCTATTTAGAAGGTTTATGTTTTATGAATGAGCACACTACTGTACTTAAAAGTAGCCCATCATATACTTCATGAATTTTCAGAAATGACAGTAGAGAAATGTTTGTGCATAATCATCCTGTGTTTTGAAGGATATGCAGTAGGACTGGGTACAATAACCAGTAGCTTTTATCTCATGTTACGGCATGAAAATGGGAACAGAGATTTCTCCTGATTGCATCTAAGGCTTAGGACATTAGGATTTTTTCCTGGAAATGTATTATTCCAAACTTTAAGTCAGTAGATATTTTACATGAAGACATTACAGAGTGAGGTGTTAAGAGTTCAGTATGATATTTGCAAAATATCTTCAAAACAGCAATGTCCTCTCAACCAAACCCAAAGTATTTTACTTGCAGCGACCCAAATAAATAACAACCAACCAGTTTTCAAAAAAACATTCGTCTGTTTAATGTAAAAGTCTTTGAGCAATTAAAGAAACAAACAAACAAAAAGAAAAAACCATACCTCGAGTACTGAATTTGATGCAGACCAGAAGGCAATAGCGATATTGACCTAAAGGCTTGCAAGAGTTTTAACACTTTCATAATCTCCCTTTAAAAATAAATTGAAATGACCTAAAAATGCCAGAAGCAACCTAGCTTCTCACCCATTAGTGTTTAATCTTAATAACATAATACCTCTTTCCGCAGTATGTTCAAGGAATTTATAGTATTTGTCCACATTGTAGAGACATGTTCAGTCAAATACGTATTCTATGTTGGCAGATTTTTAAAATCAGTGTCTGGTTTTGTCAGTTTTATCAATTACTCTGATGCAGAGAAACCTACATTTTTAACAGATGCAAGGATTTTGTTTTCGAGCCTCGGTTTCTAGAAGTATCCATTGGATTTTTGAGAGAAAAGGCAGTCATATAATCCTAATGAAATCAGAAGTCTGAGAATACCTTGGATTTCACAGATTGACAACACCTTCTATAATTTGACGTGGTGAAAAGAGATGGGTTTAGATGCAGCTCCTACCTACAGTACTTGAAATTGCAGTCAAACTATTTCAGCACACCTGATTTTCAAGGCTTGGTTTAGCCAGCATAACATTCAAAAGTTGTTGTTAACTAAATGATTAGATACTAAATCTCTCTCCTCCCTCCTGCCATCCTTGCTCTAACAATACAGACAGGTGGAGGAATACTTTTTTTTCCAATTGCTGTCTGAAGTGACAGGATTTATTAGTTAGCAGTAATCTGTGTGCAGCCTAAAGCATCTTTATAACCCAACTTTGATACCAGGGTGGAGGAGCTCGTTCATGTTACTTTACAGTGAAACCCTTTCCTAGGAAGTTAATGGTGAACACCATTTTTAAATGAAAATTTCTTTTATTATGCAGATGTGGTTTGTATCTCACCAAAGGATCAAATTTCTAACTTTGAATAGATAATTTAAAATGTTAGGTTTGCTCCTGTGTATTTAACTCTGTCTTTTTTGAAGCTTCTCAGTCTTAACAGCTGCACTGAGTGAGGCACTGTCTGCCTTCTGGTTGTGGAGGTTTGGAAAAAGGAATCGGGCGAGGAGGCTGGCAGCAGACGCTGTCCTTGATCCCCACTGCTGCTTTCTGAAAGGCATTTGAATAACAGATTTTCATGCTTTTTCTTGGAGAAGTGACTTCCTTTCAAAAAAGTGAATTTTGTGTTAAACGAGGAAGGTTTTAGCGCACAAATCCGGCGTTATGGCGCGGACCTTGTGGACTTGAGAGAATATCATTGGATGTACAGTAATTCTGATTTTACTAAGTCAGTTTCCTCAGATAGCTGAGATGGCCTGTGTTTTTTACATCCATTGAAAGGTTAAACAGCTGTAGTGCTAAAATGAGCCTGACATTAAATGATGGAATTCTAACACCTAGGAACATTATGTAGGTAAACCGTGACATCCTTTGAAATGCCTCTGCTATGGAAACCACCAGCTGGGTTATGTTGATGGGTAATTCTCACAGGGAGTATGCTGGTAGAGAGCTGGTTTCATTAGCTGTGTGGATCTAGAAGTTACTTGCTGGGAGACCTAAAGATATTTTAAAGTATTTTACAGACTCTCTAATTTTTTTCTTTTTCTATTGCTACTTTTAAATAGCATTTTTGCTATGATTAAAATTCCCAGAAAGTCACTTAATATTTTGCTTATGTATTCTTTTTCAACGGATGAAAATTGTGAGTCGTGGCATATCATGTATTTCCTGTGAGCAGAAACTTGGGCCAGCAGAACAGGACGATTATGCACATCCAGTTACCGAATGTAGTTAGCATTCAGAGCAAGGCAGTGTAGTAAATCTTTTTTATCAGTTTTCAACCACAGGGAGGCATAAATAAGCAATTATAGGTAGATACCTGTGATGAGGTTTCAGCAGTGGATTATAAAGATTGATTTTGGTGATAGGGAATGAATTTCAGTGCTGCAACTTCTGTAGGTAAAAGTAAGTTACAAGGGTGTAATACCAGCTGGAGGGAATATCAGAGAGAAAACAGACTTCAGGATGAGCTACCCTAAGAAGGATTTTTGATGATACAGGAATTTACTCTAATAGGGAATTAAGCAGCTAAAGTAAGAAAAATCTCCGGACTAGAGTTTATAATTTTAGTTTTAATTTTTTTATATATATTGAAACGAGAGCTGTAGAGAGGGCATAGTTTTGATATTGCAAAGGGCAAATAAGTGGTGTTTGCAAATATGTGGGAAAAGCAATCTGCTCACAGAACCTGTTTTCATTAGTTTCTATATTGAAGAAAAATAAGAGGAAAAAATTTTTCCTGATCAAGTGAAAAGATTATTTTACTCTTTTGAATATAAAGTATTTTCTATGTCTTTTAAAAATACACATTTTGAATATAAGATGTTCCAGTGTTAGTTACTGTCATGTTCATGTGCAGCAAGAACCCTTTTGAATTTTGTCTCTTGTTGCTCAGTATCTGAGAAGCAGAAAAAATAAATTTTTTTTGTTGTCTGAAGCTAGGGGAGAAAAATCTGTCAAATGCCAAATCTGGAGTTATTCTTTTAGTAGGATATTTTTGAATGGATGCCATTGTGTAACATACCTGTGATGTACCTGGCTTGAAAGTCAAGTATCTAGTCTTCGGTATTGAGGAAATTCTTACTGGCAATGTGTGACAAAATGGTTCAAAAATTCTTTTAGAGATAATTAAGCCTGTGTCAGATTCCTGACTTAGGATCTCAGTGCTGGGTTGACTTGCACTGGTGAGTATCGTAGCAGGTATCCCCACCTGTTGTTTGAGCCTGGCATTCAGAACAGATAATTGATGTGGAACCTGCCTGTGTGTTTGTAGGACTTAACCCAAATCCACAGAGGATTACCAGTTTAAAGCGGTTTCTGCTAAGATTTGAGTGGAATTGTAACATGTTATTTTTCCCATAACGTAGCAATATTACTGCACATGTACTACGTATATACTACTAATAAACTCCTATTAATCATAATGTACAAATGTAGATGCATAATAATCTACTCTCTTAGTATACTGATGTATATGTATAATTAATATATCTGCAAGATACGTGTTGGGGGTGTTTTGATGGAAGGAGGCATTGAGATGCCTTAACTTTTGAGAATTATGTTTCTTAAATTTCCTTTCACTGTTTGGAAGCACAGCTCATTTTCATAAATAGGGGAGGAAATTAGTTTTAGATACCTTACTAAAAATCAGTTAAAAGTCTGGTTTAAGCTCCATTCTGCAGGAAGGTGTAGCTCTTCTGTAGGCAAGCAGCTGTGTCAGTTAAAGAATATAAGAGACTCCATTTGGTAATGTATATGTCATTACTACAACAAATGAAAAACTTCTAAATATTTGCTGGACTCCTTACAAATGTGGAGTTATGCTTTACAAAATCACATTCATGAACATATCCTTTGCAATTCTTAATGTGTTGTCCTGCTAGACATACAGATATTACACGTTATTGTCCATGTCAGTCTCTTCATCGCACTCGTCATCCTCTGGCAAGTCCTTGTCCAATCATGCTTCATTGGACA
The DNA here is from genome assembly GCF_000710305.1 of Buceros rhinoceros silvestris. Classification (NCBI taxonomy): domain Eukaryota; kingdom Metazoa; phylum Chordata; class Aves; order Bucerotiformes; family Bucerotidae; genus Buceros; species Buceros rhinoceros. Next base: position 45,189 of record NW_010403130.1, on the reverse strand, counting down.
TCCTGATGCTGTTTCTGCACGTTGTCAGGTCACCTTTGTAGGTCTCTGCAGAGAAGCAGAGTCCTGTTCGGTGTTTCTGTTACAGTTTTTGCTTTGATTTATGGTACACGGTCAAAGAAAAACTTACTCATTTTTCTCCAGACTGCCTTAATCTGAAATCAAAGTTATGATTTGTTTTGTATTTTTGCTATGAGTCTGATTGTCTATGGTTGGTGGAAGAAGACAACACACCAGTAAAATCTGTAAGGTCATATGCAGTGGAAACGTGTGCTGGTCAGGAAAGGCACTTAGGCCTGTCTCTTCGATAACGTGCGTTGTAGTTCCTCTGACTGTCCTAATGAAATTCTTACTGTTCAGATGTTTCAGTGGTGACCGACATTGCTGAAAGCTTTGATCTTGACAAGATGTCAAATGACATTAAGGTCTCTTAACTATTAAAATACACGTACTTGGAGGAACATGCCCGAGTCCTTTTAGGTTTTGATTAATAAGTTCTGTAGAGCATGTGAGTATTAATCTCTGTCCTGATGCAGTTTTCCAGAGTTTCCTTACCAGAGGTACTTCTCAGTTATTTCTAGTACCACCATATTAATGTTTGGTGAACTGACAATCTGTAAGTGACGGGAGTGGAATTTTTGTATGGGTTTGTTATTCCTTGTTCAATAAAAACCAGTTATTTGATTGTGATTTGTTTTTTGCTAGAGGAATACATACACGTTAAGAACTTCAGCAGAACTAGGAGCTGAATGAGTTCACGGGTTAATGGGGAGATTGATTTCTAGACTTCAGAGGAGCAAAGATCGGTAACCTTTCTATTCCTGGCAGGGTTACCAAGGTGGCATTCTCAAGAGATCTTGCTATTCTAGAGGCAGATTTTCAAAGGTTCTTAACTCAGCTTCTGATTTAGTGCTTACTATTTTAAGCCTGCAGTATGCTCAGGCAAACTAAGCTAATAGCGGGTATTTACAAACTTGTGACAGCTTCCTCAAGACGTGTTCTTTTGAGAAGAGACAGTTTAATGCTCATTTCTCCCTTTTGCAGTTCTTTTGGACAACTTTTTAGATAAAATCTTTGGAGTGTTCAAGCAGACACTGCTCTCACTTGGCACTTTTCATTTTGAACTTATCCCGTTGTGGGTTGCCATGGTGTATTTCAACTTCAGACTGAGACCAACATCTAAAAAGTTTCTTCCTCAGCAGTTTCTTCAGTCTTGACTGGCTGCCCTGATACTTTTGGATAGTCCATGGTGACATGAAACATGTCTCTTCGAAATGCGTCTGGTTCTGTCTGTATGGTACTGGGAATTAATATTCATGCTGTTGGTTTTTTTTACATCATGATCTTTATATAGTTTTTCATGCTCATGGCTTCTTTTGTGCTGTACAGAGAAGAAAGCATGCAGCTACTTTCACAGTCTGTCTGAGTGTTGAAGGGAATCATACCCGGCTGACCAAGAGGATGCTGTGGGCTATAGTACTCACCTCAGTGTCAGTCTTTTTGCGTAATGAGGCAATTTGAGTTTATCTTTGGAAGCTCTGGCTTCATGTGCGATGTTGTAAAGAACATTCAGCTAGGGAAGCCAAGCTGAGCACACTTACACCAGGCTGTCCAACAGTGCTGCCTGCAGAAGTGCAGTAGGTAACGCACACGAGGCGTCTCAGAGTCGAGAAGACTTTCTGAGTCTTGGTGTATGTGGTAACTGAGGATTTTTCCATGAAAGTGTGGAAATGTGTTTTGCATGTATCTGTGTATTGCGTTGGTGCAAGGCGTGTTCGAGGTTCTTTTTCAGGAGACAGATCGCATCTGTGATTTACGGTTTGATAAATTAGAAGTTTGCTTTTGCTGTAGCCGCTGTCTGTTTCTTATGTGCTGTCTTAGTACTGGATATAATTACAAAGAAATTAATTTGGATTTAACTGCCAGTGTACTTTCTGTACTTTAGAGAGGGAAAAAACCCCAATATCACTGTTGTAAAATTCAGATGAATTTTGCAATTTTAACTAAGAAAAACCTCTGTGATTATCTTGGGTGAATGTTGATGTTTCTGTTAAGATAATTTTCTGGATGAGGAAAGAAAGCACTCAGACCTCATGATGGAGTAAGTTTCACGAATCTAAACTAATAAACTTACATTTGACTTTGTTAGTCACAGAACCAAGGAATTTTCTTTACGACTGTGCACTTACTAGTTGTTTATGGATTGCAGATGATGATATGATGTGCTAAATATGCTGTCAGACAGAGAGAGGTTCCCAGGTGTGAAAAGCTGAAGCTGGCAGTAGGCTGATGTGAAAGATAGCAGTGCTCTGTGGGAGTGAAGGGATAACATCGGTAAATGCATACATCAGACAAAAGTAATGTGTCTTAATTTTTCTGTGTCCTTTAGGAAACGATTGGTTCTTGGTGCACTTGTCACTTACTGTGACAGATGTGAATGACAACGTACCTGAATGGACCATGGAGCCCTTCCCGTTCTTGGCTGTGGTTTCCCCTGAGGCTTTGGGAGGTACTGAAGTATACAAGCTGCTTGCTGTGGATGCAGACGAAGGCATCAATGGAGCTATAGAATATTTTCTCTTGGAAGGTAAATTTTAACTCTCTCTTTC
>NW_010403130.1:22556-42500 GCF_000710305.1 Buceros rhinoceros silvestris | reverse complement strand
CTTTCCCTGTGTATTATTCACTATTGTGACTTTCTGTCTTTTATCCTCAGTTTCCTTAGTGAAAGATCTTGCCTTCCTCAAAATGTTCATAAGCCTTCAGCTCTGCGTATAAGAAAAGTCACCTTTTATTGAGGGTACGGACAGATTTGCCAAATTTGAAGTGTTCTCCCTGCAAAGCTGGGTTCCTGCCCAGATTGTCACCCGGCAGATGATGGAGCCTGGGGGCAGTCAGTACTCCTCAGGGCTTTGGCAAGGGGGTGGCAGTGGCAGCAGTAGTCAGCACCTCTCTGCTGAACTGCCTGTTCATGAGATAGGGAAGTATGTGGAACACAGTTTGTTGGGAGTAGAGGGTTAATGTCCTTTCTTCCTTTTGTGAGTTGTGCTTCTGGTTACTTTCTGAGAAATTCTGTAGGATCTGGGTTTTTAAGGATCTAGCTTTGCAAAGCCCGTACAGGCTCATGAATTGTTGTCTTCGTATTTCTTTCAGTAATAGTTCAAAACTGTCCAAGCAGAAGGGGAGTGGCAATACCACTCCAAAGGTGAATTTGTCCCTCTTGGACAGGACTTCAGCAGGGTATTTTCCGGTAAGGTATATTTAGGGTCAAAACCCAACAAATTATTGTAGGATAAGGAAGAGCAATAATTGTCCAGAGAAGTAAAGTGCAACTTAGAAATGTAATCATGAATGTAATTACTGATTTCTGCTTTCTGAGTCGTAAACAAACGTTTTGTGTGTGTCTGGATTCTATGCCAAAACCAACTTGGGAATTGATAGGTTATTCTCCTCATAATTTTAATCAAGTGAAAATGTTCTTGATGACAACAGTTTGCCAATCTGTTCTGTTTAGGTGGTGAGAACAGATTTGAAGTTGAGAAGGACACTGGCTGGGTTAAAACGACAGGTTTGCCATTGGTGAAGGACAGGGAGTATTTACTGACTGTGCTAGCAGCAGATAGACTTGGAAACAGAGGGTCTCCAGCCTCTATTTCTGTAATTGCTGGATTTCGACCACCACAGTTCACCAACGTATCATACCTGGTTTATGTTCCCGAAAGCATGCCACAAGGAGAATCGTAAGTAACAGTTAAAAATAATGCAGTGAGGTTGTGTTCCGAGATTAACTTCTGTGTGATATTCCCAAACCCCGAGTATTGTTTATGAATCATAAATAGATACTGTGAGTAGCAGTTTAGATTTCTTAATAGAAGTGATTGAGCTACAGTTTGATTGATGAATTTTTAGTCACCTTTTTATACAGAAAAGCAGTATTGAATAATTACTTTTTTTTACTTTTTTAAATGATACGGAAAGTATTAATAGATGCTGATTCTGTCTTTTCAAACAAAATGCAGAATACAAATTAGAACTATTACATCAGGAAAAAAGATATCCTGGTACAAAAAAAATACAGTAACTTCATGAGTCAAATTTGGAGAATTTCCTTCTCCATCAAGTGGAAATCAGAAATAAACAAGCAACTGTCTTTGCTGTCTTCATCACAGTGACAAACTGAGCGAAAATGAAGACGGCGCAAAACCTGTCATTTTGTTTTTCCATCTTTTGTCTAACCCGGCGGATCTAAATATCTCAGAAAATGTTAGCAGCACAGGTTCACCTGGACAGTTCAGTTCCATCTTTCCCAAACTGTTTTGTTTTTATGGCAAATGTTTTGTCTTCCAGTTGAGTCGAGAATAAATTAGTCCAGTAAATGTCTTCCTTATGTGGCCATTCAACTGTTACTCATATTATATTATCTGTGGTGGTGTATTTTATTGTTCAATCTACAACATCTAGTTTTACAGTGTCTACATAACCAGTGTGAATTAAGATAAAAAATATTAGCAACTGTTGCTAGTGGATAACAAGGTTTTCCTTTAGAACTGCAATAAACTTAAATAGCCCAGGTGTAAAAGAAATGCAAGACTTGTGAAATGTTACAATACTAACAAGTACCTGCCATCTTGGGATCAGTAATGTTTAGGATTAAAAAGAATGAAATTGTTATAACTATTTTTATCACTGTTTTTTATCACTATTTAAAGATATGTTTACACACCTAAGATCAGAGTAGATTAGTCAGTTTGTCAAATGACTTGGTAATATCCAATAGAAATGAAGTATTTAATGTAGTGGTTACTACGTCAGAAGAGCTGTAAATATACACAGTGCACCCACCAAAAGTGGTTTCCTTTTGTTTTTGACCAGAAATAGTAATGAAAATCTGTGTAGAATCCTAACGTTCTGATATTTAAATTGTACCAGTTACACAAGTATGCAGGAAAACAGAGCTGCTGTTCTGGCTGTAGGATTTCACAATTTCAGGCTGATGTAAGACTGCTGCTGAGCAGAGGAGCGTTACCAAATCTTTCTCTTCCTTTGGTCTGCCACTAGTGCTGATAAGCTGGCTGCACGGGCAGGCCGATCTGATGAAAGACGAAGCCAAAAAAAAGAAAAGAAAGTTTTCAGTTGGGTTGTTAAACGTGCCCACAGCATGGCCTTGTGATTTTTAGTGCTGACAGGAGAGGAGAGGTGTTGTGAACGTGCAGTCAAGGTAGGGAGTTAGAAGAAGGGCAAAATAATTCTTGTTGGCAGGAGCACAGTCACGGGCTGGCTGAAACTGACTGTGAGACCACATCGTAGGAAAAATCAGAAAAAACGGAAGTGAGGTGATGACCTACAGCAACCTTTTCCATTGTTTCAGTAGGGCACCTGAGGGAAGTGAGAAGACAGTAGCATGGACATACAGTGAGGAAAAAGGTCTTTGGACAAACTGAATTTTGTCTTTGTGATTGTAGTTGTCACTGATCGTACATGTTGGTGGGTTCTCTTGGGAGAGAGAATTCTTTTTCCTAAGAAACCTGCATGACAAGGCCCCTTGAGGAGTTAGTATTCTGCTTAAACCCTTTGAAAATACTTATTTTCTAATTTCTTCATTTAGTTCATACTGTAAGTGAAAACACTTGAATTCTTCAAACGCACTGGATTTCAGTGGAAAAAAGATAGTGCCAGGCAAGAGCTAAAAACCTGTGTCTTGTATAACCTGTAATGTGCATGTTAGTGACTGGGTTTTAGCCTTCTGCAGTTACCTGTCGATAGTGTTATTAATCAGGGTAGTGTGACTGCAGCAGCAAACTTACCAGGCTGTTGTTATGATGTTATTTGTATCTTGCTTTGTCTTTTAGTTTCCTGCCTGAAAACTGTCACTGCCATAGAAGGCATCAAAAATGTTGTGTCTGTACCTATGTTTAATCCTTACTGTGTTCTGATTCCAAGAATCCTGTCTTTATCTGTTTAGCCTCAAGAAGATAGAATACTGTATAACAAAATGTTTGAATTTGGTATTTAGGTACAGCTGTCACTGACTTCAGTGAGTATTGCTGTGATTGGACCTACAGGATTACACCATCATTTCTGATACGTGTAATTTTTGTCGTATTTTTCAGTACCTTGTGTTTTGTGCTTAAGTCCTTTTTTTTTTTTCTTTTGTAAATGCAGCTTTCTTACAGTCACTGCTGTATCATATCAAAAGAAATCCCTGAGCTACAGTTTACTATCTAATCCTAGTGGGCTGTTCAGTATTGATTGGACAACCGGAGATATCAGTTTAACCCGGAGTGTGGATTATGAGAGTGACCAGCACCAGTATCTTCTTTTGGTCAGAGCAGAGGAAAATGAGGAGCAGCTCAGTAGTGCAGCTGAGGTAGGTGTTCACTCCTGGCAGTCTGTGTATTTCCGTTTTCCTACAGCCTTTCCAGATTTCTGTACAGATCCACTAGGGGCTCCCATTTCCCCTGATCACGCTGTCTATTCTGTTGTCCGTTTTAGAAGTCTTTCTGTCTATGGTTTAGATATTGAGGACTGGTTTAGGTACTCCTAGAGTTCACTCTTGCAGATGCTGAAAAGGCTGTTTCTGAAGGATCAGTATGCCACCCCATCAAAGGTCTTACCTGGGAAGAGACAGAAACATACACAGCCAGGCCAGACCTTCATAGTGAGTGATGTCTATTTGTGATTATTCCAGTTCAAAAGCAAAACAGAAAATGATTTTATTTGTATCAAGAACATGAAGTGAACTTGTAGAGAAAAGGTATTAAAAACTCACAAATATTAAAAGATGATGGTTCATGGTGTTTTTTAAAGCCGTTTGACAGCAGAAATATTTCTCAGTATAGTTATTACAGTTGTTTGAATTTAGGGATTCACTAAGCTAGGACATGCGTGCGATGTAACAGGGTTCCTGCTGCAGGAAATACAATGTACACTAGAGGGAACAGGAGGCAGAGTTACTAGGAACAAGTACGAGGACACAGACAGACAGCGAAAACAGTGTGTCAGTGTAACAAACGGTGGCTGTAGCTCATCAGAGGCTCATAATTTCTATTGACCCTTTTATGTACTGGAAGATGAGGAGTGGTAGAACATGACTTGAAAGAGGATTATGAGGTGATTTTACAAATACTTTTAATCTAAATGCAGTTTTAACTTGTACCTGCTTTGCACTGATACCACCTCAATATACTGTTAAGAGCAAGCAACTCCCAGTTTGCATGAACCCATGTAAGTGTGGATGGACTGTACATCTACCTGTTGCACTGTAAGGCAGCGTAGCTCAGCCAAGCTCAGGCAGTCTGAAGTGTAACAGTATGAACTGCTGTAAAGGCTGATTTAACACACTGCTATTGTTTGGATTGTAAACAGTGCAACCGTGGACTCACACCTGACCTAGAAACAAGAACACATTTTTAAAGATGTTGGAAGCAGAGTTGTATCTCTTGCTTGTTTTACCATAATTGTTAAAGTTAATGGGAATTACGAAGAGCTAGATGTTAACTTGATCATATGTGTAAGTTCAGCTGTGCGTATAACCCTGTGCACTTTGTTCAAGATGGAATTTGAGAAGGTAACAGAGGGAATGTCTTGGCCCAGCAATGTCCTGAGGCTGAAAAAATGAAAAAGGCATGAAGTCAGCAGCAACCCGCAGTAACTGGGGCAAAGGAAAAGGCGACCACCAACTCAGTTGTGGAAAAAAACGATTAAGCCCCCACACCTCAGAGCATGAGCAGGAGAATAAAGGAGCACTGTACCTTTAACTAGAAGTGAAGAAACTTTTAGCCAGTAAGAAAGTAGATTTAACAATTAACTAACCAGCAATAATTTTAAGGATAAGTTTTAAAACATGAAGGTAAACCTGAACTGTATAAAACTGCGGGTTGTCCGACTGTGAGCTGAGCTGTTTGTGGAACACCACCTGGCTCCCAGCTTTGTGCAAACCTGTCATAGAGAAATAGCTTGTGTGTGCTTGGCTTGCATACCGGGTGAAGGTCCCACTTTTCAGGACAACATAATCAGTTCCATTTACATCTGATTTACGCTGCTGTAATTGAATTCAGAAATTGTTCTTGGAGATTTATGCTGTTAAAATGTAATTTGTGTCACAGCAGAATTTAGTGTTACAAATCACAGAAGTGTTGGAAAATAAGGTAATGGAAAGAGGATGCCTGGAAAGCAGATGGTCCACTTTCCTTTAATATTAAGGAATAATCAGCAGAGATGAAGGATGAGTGGAAAACACTGCTGCGAGGGACTGGGACTTGGGAATTCACAGTATTTAGGAATTTAGTACGTCAGTGGTTCTCAGCAGGAGAAGAGTAATCTAAGAAAAACAGCTTGTCCTGTGTGCTGTAGCTTCTGAAGATCTCAAGGATGTTTTTGAGAAATTCTTCCATACATTATTTCTAGAGCAATGAAGTATTTGCCTTGATTCACTTGGCTGTTTAATGTAACTCTTTTCTCCTTTAAGGTTTTGGTTGTAATCACAGATGTGAATGATTGTGCCCCTGAATTTCATCAGTCGATTTACAGCAAAGTTGGTGTTCCTGAAACAGTTACTATGACAACTGCACTTCTACAAGGTTAGTACTTCTGAAACGATCTGTTACATGCTGTATGAGCATTTTATTGTAACCTCGTACTGTTTTACTTAGTGATTTATCTTGTGCTAAGTGTAGTCTGTCAGTTACTATTCTAGTAAATGCACGTTTGGCGTGAGTTTTTGTAGGTTATGGGTAGGATCTGACAAACACACCACTTGCATCAGTTGGGTAATATATGCAAATACTTCACCTCTCGTCACATAGGGTGTGATCTGTCTGAACGATCTGAAGGCAGCAGTGTAGATCGAGTGGACATGAGAATGTATGTTTCTGTGTGGGAGTATGCTCCTGGTAGTACAGGGCCCTTTAAATCCAGCAAAGGCAAGATCTAGTGGCTGAATGCAACCAGGGACTTAACTTTAAAAAAAAATTTCTTTTAGAACAACTTATTTTTAAGTAAGGGTTAGTTCGATAAAAAGCACAGGGAATAGCACAGTTGTATAAATTATTTCAAGCACCATATGCCAAGGCAAGTGCTATTACAGTTTTACATTCTGCAGTAATTCTCTTGTTAAAGTACTTAACATTCACAAACTTTAATCTACACAATGTCTTTCTCTTCTCTTTTAATAGTGACAGCCACCGACTGTGATTCAAAAGAGAACGCCGAATTACTGTATTACAGTTTGAGTCAAGACTTCAGCATTACTTCTCATGGTACTATTTTTCCAGCAGCACGCTTGGACTATGAGCGACCTAACCATCTGTATGAGTTCATAGTTATGGCTGTAGATAAAGGAGAAGAGTCGAAGACTGGGACAGCAACTGTTAGGATCCACGTTTCCAATGTGAATGATGAGGCACCTGCATTTTCCCAGACAGTGTAAATACATATTCTTAAAACTCTGTTATCTTTGTCTTTTACTGTTGCTTTTTATATTTTGGTCAAAAGGCTGATCATTTCAGGATAGTAACTGGCTTTGGTTCAATCAAATCTGACAGTTGAACTGACAAATGCAGGATGATCTTTTGGCTCTGAGACTCTTCTCTACCAGTTTAAAAAAAAAAAGCTTTAAGTTTGTTTCTTAATTGTAAGGTTTAGGCATACTTCCAGTGTAGGACTTGTGTATCTAGCTGGACAGAGGTAGTGTATAGACAGTCTCTTTTGACAGATGTTGCACTTAGTTTTTTTTCTAATATGTACTGAAGGAGGTGGTGCAATAATTTAAGATTATGCATTTCAAGAAGACCCCTCCAACACCAAAGGGAATCAAGCAGAAAAAGCAGGCAACTCAATGCTGTCCTCAGCCCTTGTCCAATCCAGGATACATGGTAGAATTTTGCATTTTAATTAGACAATTTAAGCTTTAAACTGTCTGCATCTCCAGTTTATAAATGTTAGAGAAAAATATTTAGATAACAGAATCCTAAATGACCACTAAATTATAGAAACCACAAGATGAATGTCAGTAAGTGGACTTCACTTAATTTCACATAGGCCCATGCCCTACAAACTGTACTCTTTTTTTTTTTTTTTCTTTAAAGCATCAGTAAGCATTTTTCTTCTACAGCTGGGGCTCAAAAGCATCTGGAGCAATGTCAAAAGTACTATAAAATTGCATTCACCTTAGTGGCTTAGTAACGGGATTCCCAGTCAGATTCTGCACAAACCATCATCTCTTAAAAGTACAAGTTGCTCAGAACAAAATCCAGGCAGAGATTTTGGTGATGCTAAGCTTGAGGTGTAGCTGAACAAAACATCAAAGCTTTCTGACAGTCCTTAAATTACGTAAAGGTAACCTCTGCCTTCAGAATCTTGTGCTTTCCTTTCTTTCCTTAGTATTGCTTGGGAGATATGGTTTGGAAAAGTTGATCTTTTATAAATTCTTATTGGACTCTATGTATTTTCAAATACTAAACCAGATGATGTTTCTCACTCTTCAGATGAAGCCTTTTTTCATTTATTTATTTTTCTTAATATTCAGGGTAATTGAATATTTGTCTGTATCTTGTTAGTCACAGAATCATAGAATTGTTTTGGTTAGAAGAGACCTTTAAGATCATCAAGTCTATCTGTTAATTCAGCACTGCCAGGTCGCTTCTAAACCATGACCCTCAGCACCACATCTCTATGTCTTTCAAATCCCTCCAGGGATGGTGACTCCACCACTTTCCTGAGCAGCCTGTTCCAATGCTTCACAACCCTTTCTGTAAAGAAATTGTTCCTCATGTCCAACCTAAACCTCCCCTGGTGCAACTTGAGGCCACTTCTTCTTGTTCTGTCACTTGTTACTTGAAAGAAAAGACTGACCCCCACCTCATTACAACCTCCTCTCAGGTAGTTGCAGAGTGTGATAAGGTCTCCCCTCAGCCTCCTTTTCTCCAGGCTAAACAACCTCAGTTCCCTCAGCCACTCTTCATAGGACTTGTGTTCTAGACCCTTCATCAGCTTTGTTGCCCTTCTCTGGATATGCTCCAGCACCTCAGTGTTCTTGTAGTGAGGGGCCCAAAACTGGACATAGTGTTTGAAGTGTGGCCTCACACTTGGAAGTGTGTGCCAAGTACAGGGGAACTATCACCTCCCTAGACCTGCTGGCCACACTGTTTCTGACCCAAGCCAGGATGCTGTTGGCTGCCTTGGCCACCTGGGCACACTGCTGGCTCATCCTCAGCCAGCTGTTGACCAGCACCCCCAGGGCCTTTTCCACCGGACAGCTTTCCACCCACTAGGCTTGTTCCTTACTTTTTTGAACAGAAATGAGTGGTGGTATTAAAGAAGCTGCAAACATCTCTAACAAACTGAAGCAGAAAACGTAATTTAAAAAAAACCCCACCCTGCCAGCTCTTCAAGTTTACTGAAGAATATGATTAAAAGGAACATTATTTTAAATTACCAAACATTCACAAGAAGCTTCTCTGTTCCCTGTGCAGTAACAGGAGAACTGCTATGGTGTAAATGTGTAGATTGGCACTGGAATTGAATTCAGCTCCTGGAATTCAAATATCTCAAGTTCTTGTTCAATCCAGCTAACAAGCTTTTGATTTTGCTTTACCTTTCCCATTATGAAAAAACTCTTGAACCCAGAGGTTAGTTTCAAGCAGAATTTAGTTAAAGTTTTCTGTGAAATAGATTCATCATAAACACCTGTAAATTAGGTCCTGTTGAGAGACTAGTTTGCAATTAATGTTCTGCTTTGTGGCAGGCTTAGCCAAATCATGATGAATCTAGGCCTCTCTTGAAATAGATTTACAGTCCAGTATAAACTTGCCATTGCTTGCCACGAACTTTGTTCCATCACAGTTATTCTTCATCTCAGTTACAAAATGCTTAAGGCTACCACGCTGGTAAATTTTGTCTGTTTTTACTTTCTCCTCTTTAAGAGGCCTCTTCTGAGGACTTGAGCTCTTCTGTCCCTGTATTTCATGTTAAAAAATGTCAGAATTACTGTTCATTTGCTTTCCAGATGCAGCGTTAACAGTGTCCTGTGGGTTGTGACTGAGCTAAACTAGAATAATTTACTTCTCTTTACTTCATTGCATATTGCACTGGGGGAAGAAGAAAAGCTGCTTCTGTGGAGGTTCGATGAAAACACACATATCTAGACAACAGAAGTTAAGGAGAGGTTTTCTGTGCATCCATTTTCTCTTCCTTTGAATTTTTTCATATTCTCAGCATAGGGAGAGTGAGCCCACAAGCACAATGAACTCAGTGGTATCTATATTGCTGAGCTCAGCCAGATGTAGTTCGTTCTTGCGGCTGAGCTTTGGGTTATCTCCTGTGGACAGTCTGTAGGATGCTTAGTCTAGATGCTTAGGCCTACACTCAGTCCAGTCAGATAAAACAATAAATATTTAGGACTTGGCTAAAGCAGGGGGTTTTTCTATTCTGGGTAGTGTTAAGTTTAGGCTGATAATGCCTCTTAAGGGCTTACAATGTCAGTGATGTGTCTGGATTTGAGAAGAGATTTTTGTAGAACTAACATTATGCGCATATCCTCCAGACCCGATGCTCATCCTAGTTGTGCTGGTGCAAGAACTATGCTGAAAACATTCTGAGAGCTTGTGTCAGGTGTGCTGTAGTGAGCAATGATTTAACTTAGCAAATGTTCGCTTTGATTCCGTGAATCATGCAACTCAAGTTTTAAATTAAAAAAGTGAATTCTGCATTTAGCGCAAGTCTTGCTGCACAGCTGAGCTTCAAAGCTTCAATACCGCTGGACGTTCACAGTGGAAATCTATGGGAGGTAACAACAGAAAGATGTGGATGGTTGGATAGATCCTCAATACTGTAATTGCACTGGTCAACAACAGAAGTGTATGATAAATAAATTACAAATCTCTGCAGTAGCCTTTGTAAGTAGGCAGGGGTTGTTGTAAAGCATAGGTCTGTGTCTGTTATTTCCTGTCTAAATTAATGAAATAATTGTCATAATTTCTTTAATCAGCTACAGGAGTTTTGTTTCTGAAGATGCAGGTCCAAACACCCTGATTGCTACAGTTAATGCTGTTGACCCTGATGGCGATGGTGTGACGTATGATATTCTCTCTGGCAATCAAGAAGGAAATTTTGTTATTGACCCTAAGAAAGGTAATAATGTATTAGCTCTCTGCTGCTGCAGTCTTAATGTTGATCCTGATATAATGCAGCTTGAATTTGGTCTTCAATAGGCAGCAATTATAAAAATGGGATAGCACATGCTATTTTTGCAGCTAGTACTAACCTAATTTTAAAAAGTGCAGGAAAAGGATGCAATTGTACTAGACTCTATTATAATGTTGAAAAAATGAGTTGTGTGATTGACCTATCTTGTTTATTGTTTGCTCTCAGTCATTAACATATTAGAGAGTGTTCTTATAGATAACAGGTAACTTAGTAGAGAATGTTGTTATTGATAACAGCGTGACATTCCAAAACATTAATCGAGGATTTGAATAACATTTAATTAAGGAAACTAGTTTCAAAGTTACTGCAAGAAAGGGCTACTCTGCAGGGCAGAGTGAAATGGGAGTCAAAGGTGGCAGCAAAGCAGGCAGGAATCTCACTGTCACTGAGCAGGAGCAGAGCAGGTCCCGAGATCTAAACGTGGTTCATCCAGCAGTCCAGGGGGCACCAGCCAAGCGGGCAGGGATGAGGCAGGTCTCGGGTCAAGCGGGAAGCCAAGGCAGCAAGGAAGGCCGGGGCCAGCAGTGGACAGGGCCAGGCACAGCACTCTGTGGGCATACCTGCAGACAAACAAAGCTGTTGTGCTTTCTTAATTTTGTTTTAATGTCAGACTGCAGTAAAAATACCATAATTAAATTAAAATGTAACAGCTTAGTGGTTTATTCATGAATGGGTAAACCAGAATGGTTTGTTGCCGTGCTTACTAGTGAGAATAACAACAGTAATTGGTTAATATAAGAAATGAAAAAACCTTACAACTTATTGTTGTTTTTTACAGGGCTAGTTAGACTTCGTGCAAGTCCGTTTCCTAAGCTGCGGGGGACAGAATATGTACTTAGTGTCACAGCTACTGATGATAACGCCTCTGGAGGGCCCCGTTCTCTGACAAGTACTGCCCGCGTTGTTGTGAAAATTGATGATGTCAACGATAACAAACCTGTCTTTCAGAAGGTAAATATATGAAGGCTCTATCGTGTGTGTAGATGTGGGGTAAATGTTTAAGAGTTGTCACTGCAAGTGATGCAGCAGATGAGCTGTTTAAGAAGTGGTCTGCTTTTGTCTCGCTGAGTCCAGATGCCACTGTCTTCTCCATCTTTTCCATCCCTCTCCTGAGGTTTACAGGGTTTGTTCTCTTGTGGCAGAGCTCCTGTGAGCACTGTCTCTTCCTTGAACCACATCTCATCTCAGGCATTTTAGAAGATGAGGTTGAGTGAATAACTTCTGGAGGTTCAGTGTGACATGTGAAGAGGAACATGTTCCAGAATAACTCTCTGAATTACACAGGCCTTTTTTGATGATTGTATGCCTATAACTGATGAAAGAGAAGAACGGAAGTGGTTTGGTTTAATTTGTAAAGCACTGTAAAAAATGAATGCTTGAATTTGGTTTCAGAATGTTAATTCGTATTAAAGGTCTGTTTTCTAAAAGCTTCTAGTTTGATGCTAATGGCTAGAATGTTGATAGGCAATATTGCCTGTTTTGGGAAGTCAGTGACCGTATCGGTCTTGGAAATTTTCTGTAATCTGTCTTTGACAAAGTTACTTTCTGGAGAAATCTCCTTTTGACCAAAGCAATTCTGTAGTTTGGATAAGTATATGCCCTCTTCTTAAAAAGCCTTTCACTAATATAAAAAATACTTGTATTTGGAAGTATGTGCACCTGTAACTTTCTCTCCAAATACTTTCATTAGTTGAAGATGCTCAATGACCTTATCTTGTGTGTTGTTTGTATAACTGCAAAATAGCAAGTGATGTCTGTAAATTAATCACAGTACAGATGAAACATTACTGTCAGTGCATATGAAGGGAAGCGTGGCTAAATATTTGGTTCCCCCCCCCTTTTTTTTTTAACCCTCTAATATATCTTTAAATCAAATGGCATGATAAGTCCTTGATAATTTATTTTTTCCTCCCCTCTCTTAGTGTCAGTATTATCAGGAACATGCTTTTGTATTGGAAAACCAGCCTTCAGGGACAGTTGTACTGCAGGTTGAAGCCACTGATGCTGATGAAGGAGCCAATGGTATAGTGAAATACGGTTTGATGCACAGAGGTGGTGTCCTACCAGCGTTCAGTATTCATCCTGACACAGGTAAAGGGAATATCGGAACTGATACTGCCATCTAGAAACCACCTGTGTTATACCGATGGAAAAAAAGCTTAAATAAAATCAGACTTAATGCTTTTCCATTTAGTTTTTTGATAGCAGACAAAATACAAACTGTATTAACTCCTTTTAGTTTGTTACATGTCCAGTATTAGACCAAACCTGAAAGTCTGGAGTTCTGCGATGTGAAATAACTTGTGCGCTTCCGTAACTTGATTTACAATATCCCACCATATTTTAAGTGCACATTGTATAGCAACATTGCTAATGGCATGTAAATGATTTATCTAAATGACATTAGTTGTACAAATAGCAAAGAGTCTTAAGTCTTAGAAGGCCAAAACCAAATTCAGGCTGAACTTTTGGTGGATAAAAGACATAAAACATGCCTTTATCCTGTACTTACTGCTCTTCAAAAGAAATGTTTTCTTACAAACTCATTCTCTTACAGTTAGTTTGGTACTTACCTCCATTTTCTAAATTTTAAGTCCAATTTTTTGTAGACTTAGGTGTATCTGAAGTTTGTGTCTGCCTGAGCAGTTCCATTTAAGCTGTTGAATTGTTAAATCTTGAGATCCTTGAATCTGAAGTTCACATTATTTAACCTGTTGCATTGTATCTCAGTGTATTGACAGACAAACATCTCAGTATAGAGTATCATCAAATGCATAGTCTTTTAACTCTCTGGTATTTGTTTTCAGGAGTTCTGACAACTGCTCAGGTATTTGATCGAGAAAAGCAGCGGGAATATCCTATTACTGTGACAGCAACAGATCAGGCAGCGGAACCACTCATTGGAATATGTCAGATAAATATTATCATCCTGGACCAAAATGACAATGATCCCAGATTCGAAAACACCCGCTATGAATGTAATTGAGAGTTGTTGCGTAGAGTTTCAGTGCCCTGAGTGTGAGCTTTCCTGATGTCTCAGATGTCTCTTTTGGGGTTTTGTCTTTCCTGACAGTAGATGATGTGACTGGCTAGGTGATAGCAGCCAGAGATGTGTTACCCTAATGAACTGCAGAATTTCTGCTCTGTGTAGTGGACAATGTAATAAGTATAGTCTTGACTCATATGCCTTCCTGGGTGTCATCATGGGAAAATTCAATATAAAACACAGTAACCATGTCAGTATCTTCCCTTCCCTGAGCGTACCAAATGTCTGTGGTACTACACAGAGATGAGAAAGTTGTTAAAAGAATGTGAGTGCAGCACTGAGCATTAACTGTCTCCTTTTTTTCTGATTAATAGATTTTTGTCATAACTTTTGATTACATGCCTTTCCTGTTTGGATTTCATAATTCTTCAATGTTGTTTTACCTTTCCTTCTTGGTTCTTCAGAGAAGAACCTTCCTGTTTGTGGATGAACACCCAGAGGCATGTATAATATTAATAAAAAAATGAAGACATAATTCTCAGTTATACTGTGCAAATCCTAGGAAGTAGTTTCTCACCATGTGGTCCTTTTTTTCCCTGGCTTTTTGCAATAAATTAAAATTCCATTTATGTATGTTTCATACAGTGCAATTAATCTCTTAGTAAAAATACAAAAAAACCCCTAGTATCTTCTGAGAAATAAGAATTGCAGGTTATGAATGTGATGATACGAAGTTGAGGTGTGATCTGTAGCTGTGGAGTGATAGTAGTTCTTTAAAACACATGGTTTGGTTTTTATGGCCATTGTTCCATGGAAGGTTAAGTTATAGCTTTCATATGTTATTGCTTTGGTATTTCTTTATTTCTTAGTAAGGTGTTCTTTAATTGATGCACTTTAAAGACGTACTTTAGTGAATTCATGATCAGTTTGAAATATCCTTTCCTTACATTAGATTTCCTAAGAGAGGACACGAGAGCTGGGACCAGTTTTCTTCGCATTGCAGCCCATGATGATGACTACAGTTCAAATGCTGCCATTACATACTCGATAGCAAATGAAGAACCAAATTATTTACAAATTAATCCTGCTACAGGCTGGGTGTTTGTGAACCAACCCATATCTGAGGTAGGGCGCTTGCTTTCCTTTTTAAACTGGGTATCTCAGGATGTCATAGGTGGGGCTGAGGTGACGGGTTTGTGTGTTACCCCTTCACATTAAAGGGTCAACATGTCATGTTTAAATTAAACATGAGTGTAAGGCTTTTAGCTGATGAGTTCATTGACTGTGAATTGCATCTAAGCAAGCCCTGCTTCCAGCTGACAGGAGTGCCTCTGAGAACTTGTTCTTCCCGTTTCGTTAGCCTAGGCATACTAATGCCAAGGCCTGGAGGACTCAGGCGGTAAGTGGAGGAGCAAGAACCCAGGTGGAGGACTTCAGTACAAAAACAAGCAAAGAGTTAAGACACAAATCTGAACGTGAAAGAGTTTGAAATTCTGCTTTTGATAGAGATTCCCAGCTTGATACCTGTTGGTCATGGTGCATTAAGCATAGCTATTGCTTGGTGAGGTGAAGGCATAACCAACAAAATTGTGTAGTAACCTAGAATTTACGAGTTTCAGCCATTTCTAAATACCTACATAGGCAGTTTGATTTCAGAGTTATAAAGTAATTTGTGCTGAAACAGAAAACATTGTTGTAGATGTCAATCTTTAAATACCCAAAGATATGAAATTTAACTTCTAAGTAACACATGAAACTTTGGTGAAGGTGTATCATTTTACTGTACTGTCCTTATGGAATTTATGAACCTGCAGACCTAATAACAAGAACTGTTGATAGGTAAGCTTAAGAACTCAGGTGCTCCTCAAAGGTGGGTTTTTTAATTTTGTTTTTAACTTTGTCTATAATTTGCTAAGGTTTATTGAGACAGTTACAAACATTTTCCAACAATATTAAGTAAAGCAAATAGCAGAATTTTCAGCAACCTTGCACCTACTCATATTCTGAGCTCGGTGTTCTGCAGTTGTGGATGTTTTTCTCTGTGCAGGTTTTTTTAAATGTGCTTTTAATTTTATATATTCACTTATTTTGGGAAAAAAGCTCATCAGAGCCCTGATCAAACCCCTCTGTAATGAAAACTTTTTTTACTGCTCAGAGGTCATCTATAATTCAAGAGATAATTGCTACAGACGGAGGTAATAGAAGCAGTAAAGTTGAACTTGCAGTAACTATTACCAGTGCAAAAAACGAGCCTCCACAGTGGGAAAGGGAGAGCTATGAAGTTGTTGTTCCAGAGAATGCTACACGAGATGCCACAGTTCTGGTAAGGCTGGGACTTTTTTATCTGTCTGTAGCTCTCATGCTATAGAGTAATTGAATGTTGCTTATTTGCTTAAATATGACTTTTTTTAACTTGGCTTAAACAAAACTTTGAACAGTTTTGTTTATTGTAGGGACCAGTGATCAGCTATAAGTTTTCTTTCAGAAATGCTAACAGTAAACAGCATTTTTGTTCTAGTTTATCTGTGCAACTGTTATTTAATTTCCTTCCCATTTGGACAATGCTGTTGGACAAAGATGTTCCAATTTTTTGAATGCTCCTGTGTTATCCGAGGTGATTGTTTGGCTTAAAGTACTGGTAGTTGTTCAGTTCTATTGCTTGGAATGAGTAATCACAGCTGTATGAAGTAACTCCAAAATATGGTTTTTTAGGATAAAAATGTAAGTAACCAAGCATCTAATGACTGATGACCTTCGGCCGCAACGGTTTGTGGCCTGTAGATTTATGAGGCAGGATTAAGATTTGATATCAGGAAATACTTGTCCTTGTGTTTTCAGTTAGGAGCTGAAGATCTGGGAGAGTCAATACACAAAAGCTTTTAGAAATGTTGCTGTACTTGCAGAAGTGTTGATTATACAAACTTTTTGAACTGTGCAGACAATCAAAGCAACTTCTCCCCTTGGTGATCCCCGTGTGACTTATAACCTAGAAGAGGGACTTGTTCCAGAGACCAACATGCCAGTTCGTTTTTACCTGACTCCAAACAGACATGATGGTTCTGCTTCAATCCTGGTAGCTGAGCTGCTAGATTATGAAACAACAAAGAGCTTTCTGCTGAGGGTTCGAGCACAGAATGTTGCTGCAGTTCCTCTGGCAGCATTCACTACAGTCTATATTAATGTAACAGGTATGTAAGCTGTTCAGTGATCTTGTGGTATAATCCTAGTACTTTTTTGGGTTTCTTTAGAGTTACATAGATTTCTCTTTGTGTGTTCTTTTTGATGTTTCAGATGTCAATGACAATGTCCCATTCTTCACTTCATCTATTTATGAAGCCTCAGTAACAGAGGAAGCTGGTGTTGGGACATTTGTTGTTCAGGTGTCTGCCATAGACCTTGACCTTGGTCCGAATGGTGAGGTAAGCAAGTGGGGACCTACATCTTCCATGATGAAAGCTATGGAATAACTTCTGTATGAGCAATGGCTAAGTAGACTGGAAGCCTTCAGCCTAGAAAAGGGACTACTAATAGGGAAACATGAGATGAAATAAAGTTCATCTCTCTTGCCACGTGAAAAATGCGACTAAAACTAGTAGGTGTGAGACTGGAAACAAAGATACAACCTGTAGTTCAGGTAAGAAACTTGTTATAGAATGCTCTTTTTCGTAAAGGTCTACATAGATCTAAAATGTGATTGGATAAATTAATGCAAGAAAAAATGTGTTAAGAGCTTCCATGAGTTGTAAGTGGCTGGGGGTACTGAAAACTGAATCCTTACAAAATATGTCAACTTAACACCCAAAGTGGATATATTTGTTACTGATTTTAAAAAGTCGAAGTAGATATATCCTTAGAACAAGAGCATGAGCTGAAGTCACGTGCATGGAAGAATATGTCTAATAGACTAGAACACGGTCTGTGATACTGAGCAAGTTCGAACTCAGCTCACCTGTAGCTGTTCTGTTAGTATCTGGGATCTTTAGCTGAGTTTGAGTGCTGTTGCACAAGCACTGTGCAAATGCAGACTAGTGAACTTGGGAACTGATTAGACAAGACACATTTGTTTCCTTTACAGATCGTCAATCAACATGCAGGGAATTAATTGACTTTAAACTAGATTGCCGAAGCTGGCAGTTTTATCCAGTCAGTTTTCCCTGATCAAATTCACGAGCACAAGACACTTCTTCCTCTCTTATGAACTATCCAACAAAAGGAAAGTATAGATTAACAACTTCTTTTTAATCCTTTAGATAACTTACTCCCTGTTACATGACAGTGTCAGAGACTATGCATATTTTCACTTGGACTCGCAGACAGGCTCAATATACTTTAGATAACTTACTCCCTGTTACATGACAGCGTGAGAGACTATGCATATTTTCACTTGGACTCACAGACAGGCTCAATATTCACGGCCTCAGTGTTTGATAGAGAGAAGAAGGGGTCCTATCTCCTAGAAGTCAAGTCAGTAGATGGCTCTGAATCAGCTCGGCCTGGAAAACATGGGAAGCCAAACTCTGGTAAGAGACAGATGTCTGTTGCAAGCATGATTTTACCTGGGTTGGTGTCTGAAAACAGAAGATCTGAAATTAAAAGAAAACTAGGTCTTCATAGTTAGAGAGTATTTCCTTGCTAGCAAAGACGCACCCATTATGCAGATCTTTGTGTAGTGGAGGTGTTTCTCAGAGCACTGCATACGGTCCTGTATTCAGTCAAGAGTAATTATGAAGTATGAAGCAGTAAAGTCCAAGATAGAAAATTCCATTCTCCACTGATGACTGTCTTTAAATAAAGACTTAAAATTTGGCTTTTGTGGCATCAGGACAAAAAATTATGACAAAAAACTGTACAATTGCCATATTAAGCATGTTATTCACATATTATCTGTTTAAACAAATTGGATGTGACATACATTTGATATCCGAGTGCTTTTGGGTAACGTTGGTGTATATATATTGTCCACACCCTAAGGGTTTGTTTCTGTATTGTCTGCATATTCATCTTCATTTAATAGGTAGCTAGACAGTTTAAGGAATTGTAGCTGACAGAAGTGGCACAGCTGAGTATTTTAATCTCTTGTTTCTTGTTTCTCTAGACACGGCCTACGTGCGCATTTTTATCAGCGACGTGAATGATAACAAGCCTGTCTTTACTCAGAGTGTCTATGAAGTAAATGTGGATGAAGACCAGGATGTGGGATCTACTATCATTACAGTCAGTGCTAATGATGAAGATGAAGGTAAAGTATTGGAATTCTCCATAGCTGTGTCTAAAATATTAATGAGTTAATTTCAGCAGACTAAGACATATCTAGTGGTGGTAGAAAGGGAAATGTCTTTTTGTCTCTAGATTTTAAAACTTCTTCAAGTGTGAACTGATTGGGCACGAACATTAGTTCACAATGGAGCTGTGAGGCATAAGTCAAGTAACTATTTTGGGAGGCAGTGCATTAATGTAGGATGATGGGGAATAGTTTCTGTGCCAGCAAATCCAAATTTGTTATAGATCATACCATTTTCTTACAAATGGGCCCAATAAAAATGTCCTGGTTAACTAGAATGAATCAAACGTGATTTCAGTGAGATTCATTTGCTTGCTCTGTGGACAGTATCGTTGGTAGTCTTTTTTTTTTTTAGTATACATTCTTATATTTGAAACTCAACTTCTTAAATGCATGTGATGAGTCTTAGCTCTGTGGCTTTATCTGCAAATCATTCAGGGATTCAACCATAAGTCATGTAAAAATAAGAATATAGCCAGTGCTCATAAATCAGAGAGGGAACAGTACGGACTTCCATCTTTTGGCCATGATGCCAATTCCACTGCTAATTCCACTTTGCTGTATGGTGAAATACACTTCTTGTGCTGCACAAGTCCCAGAGCATGTCAGACCGCAAAACTATAATACCAAAATCAGTTGTTGTGTGATTTGTACTTCATTTTAACATCCTATGTTTTAATCTACCTCAGGACATGTATGTTTTCTGATGTTGTTGGTAATTGACAGGAGCAAATGCTAAATTACGGTATCAGATCACAGCTGGAAACACAGGAGGCATACTTGATGTAGAACCAGAAACAGGAGCCATTTTTATTGCCCAACCGCTGGATTATGAAGGAACAAAAATGTATGAGATTCACTTGTTGGCCTCTGATGGGAAATGGGAAGATTATGCAGTTGTCATCATCAATGTCATGAATAAAAACGATGAGACTCCAGTTTTCTCTATCAGTGAATACTATGGAAGTATAATTGAGGAACTGAATGGGTTACCAGTCTTCGTACTTCAGGTAGTGTAGCAATTTCAGAGATTGTAATATTTCAGTGGAAGAGCACAGATTACTCTGGTACGAGTATGTTAATAATAATCCAGCACAAATACACTAAAGAAATTTAGTTTTACTGATTTTTTTTTTTTTT
>NW_010403130.1:12475-22464 GCF_000710305.1 Buceros rhinoceros silvestris | reverse complement strand
TTTTTTTTTTTTTTTTTTTTTTTTTGGTCAATGGATGAAGAGAAATGGACTTTTATGGAAAGACAGCGAGTAGGATAAGCAGGATGGGTCATTCGTGATTCTAAAAAGCAAATAATTAACATTTTATAGTAGCTATCAGAATTAACACAGTTCAATTACCTCTACAAATATAAAAATATTTGTATTAGAATGTCAGCATTTTTACTGTAGTGCAAAGCGTATTGATCTGCTCTGAACTGTCCCTCAGCCACCTCCCATTTCTGGCATGCACATATTAATAGTGTGTCACGTACTTTTGCTTGGACTGTAGCACAGGGTATAATGCAATCATTGCATATTTTATAATTTCTGTGTCTTTCTTCTCAAAACTTTTGTAGGTTATGGCAAGTGACCCTGATAGTAATGTGAATGAAGGAGATTTGAGATACTCATTGCATGGGCACGGTGCGGCTGATATTTTCACAATAGATGAAAAAACCGGCAGCATTTACTCACACAAGATGCTGGATCGGGAAGAGCGAGCACTGTGGAGATTTGTTGTATTGGCTACTGATGAAGGCGGAGAAGGACTTACGGGGTTTGCTGATGTAGTTATTAAGGTGTGGGATATAAATGACAACGCCCCCACGTTCACATGCATGCCTGATGATTGCAATGGAAGCGTCTTTGAAAATTCCCCTGCAGACACGTTAGTCATGGAAATGGGTGCAGTTGATCGTGACGATCCAAATGTAGGTCTTAATGCTGTCCTGACTTACAGGATAACAGAGAATGTGAAAAATGAGTTTGGTACTGACATGTTTAATATCAATCCCAATACTGGTACAATCCATGTAGCAGGGGGAATGTTAGACAGAGAAAGGACTGACAGTTGTTTTCTTACTGTTGAAGCAAGAGATGGGGGAGGGCTAACAGGAACTGGCACCGCCACTATCTGGATTGCAGACATCAATGACCATGTACCTAAATTCGCAAAAAAGATGTGGCAGGCAACAATTCCTGAAAACAGTGCCATCGACTCTGAAGTTCTGCAAGTATGTGCTACAGATGCGGATATTGGGAAGAATGCTGACTTAATGTTCAGTATCATCGGGGGAGACCCAGATCAGAGGTTTTATATCGAGAACGACAAAGAATGGCAGTGTGCCACTATTCGACTGAAAAAAAAATTGGATTTTGAGAATGCGCGTGAAAGGCAGTTTAATCTTACTATTACAGTGGAAGATCTTGATTTTTCTAGTATTGCCGTGTGCCTGATTGAAGTGGAAGACTCAAATGACCACAGCCCAGTTTTCCTTTCTCAGTTTATTCAGACAAATCCTGTCTTTGAAAACATGCCTGTAGGTACTACAGTAGCCACAGTGAGAGCTACAGACAAGGATTCTGGATTGAATGGGAACATCATATATTCTATAAAGTCAGATTCAGATCCTATGAGACAGTTTGCAGTTGACCAGCATGGTCATGTGATTGTGGCAAATACACTAGATCGTGAAATCATTCAGAAATACAGTTTAATTGTACAAGCTTCAGATCAAGGGACACCTGCCCACACGGGAAGTGTTACAGTTTTGATTAACTTGCTTGATGTTAATGACAATGGACCAAGGTTTGAGGCACCATACATGCCTGTAGTTTGGGAAAATATATTGAGTCCTGAAATAGTGTATATGAACCATACATCAAAACTGCTTCATGCATTTGATCCAGACAGTGAGGAAAATGGGCCACCCTTTATATTTTCATTGCCACTGGATTATCAGAACTCTTTGGATTTTTCTCTTACTGATAACAGAAATAACACAGCAACTATAACTGCTTTGAGGTCCTTTGACAGAGAAGAGCAGAGAGTGTTTCATCTGCCGATAGTTATAACAGATAGCGGGATTCCAGCTATGAGCTCTACTAACACCCTAACTATAACGATTGGTGATGAAAATGACAACTGCCATGACTCTGGCCATAAGGACATCTATGTGTACAGCTACAAAGGTAAGTGCTGTCTGGGTATTGTATCAGATTAATGAATATATATAGCACAGTTTTACACATAATTTCTGTCTTGCAGTTCTAAATTTATTTTTTTAAATGGCTTGGATATTTTGAAACTGAAACTCCAGTTCTGTGGACTACTAAATAAAGTGGAATGAGTAAAGTATAATTGCAAAGCTCAGACCCTGGTGTGTAAAAAAGATCATCTACCAAAAAAACGTTAGCTGCAGACAAGTATATATTGCATTTGCAGAAAAAGCAGTATTTTTATAAACCAATAAAATCTATTTTCCATTCACTACTTTTCACTTAGACAGAGGAAAAGATTTTTGTGTATGCACAAATGATTTGGTAAGTATCAGATGCTGAGAGGTCTGGAGGTGAGAATGGCAGAACTGCAGAAACTTGGAGAAACTGCAGTTCATAGGCAGGAAAGGATCCAAGAGGAAAAAGTAATCTTTGGGGTGCAGTAAGTGACTGTTTCCCAGAACACATTGTCTTTGAACTGAAAACAGCATCAAAAAGATGCTGTGCTGGATGTGTCCTTGAGTGGTGCACAGTACCTAGTTCAGGAAATACTATCGGGAGAGCTGCTCTGTGGGAGCAGCCACAGTACTGTGAGGTTTAGTGTAGCGGGAGAGAGCAGAGCAAATGCATCCATTTAATGAACGCTTTATGTTCCCTCATCAGAGTGGTTTAGCGGGGGATGAGCACTTTAATAGTATTTGCTAAAAGTTGCCTGGAATTTCTATTACTGTGGTTGTTCCTGAATTTACCTGTAAAAGTTAACTTAAACTGGTCCTGGTGGCCCTTATTAAGAGTGATTTATTATGCCTTTCCCCGGACAGTCCGTTCCAGGTAGACTTGGCTGTATCTCAGTTATCACTGCAATGGTAGAATTTGTGATAGAGAAGGTTAATATACAGAAGGTATTTTTGCAGTTGTTGTTTTTGCTGAATTCAGTGTGCCTAAATTAGATCCTACCATAGAAATGAGAGAATGAAGTTTCTCGGGTGGATTGGCTCCAGATTTGAACCTTAAATTTTTCCTGCATGGATGGGCCTTGGCTGTGGAACTCAAAGGTCTCCTTCCCTGGAATTGCCCCTTTTGCTATTTTAGAACAGCTGCTTGGCTGTTCCAC
This sequence comes from Buceros rhinoceros silvestris, assembly GCF_000710305.1. Classification (NCBI taxonomy): domain Eukaryota; kingdom Metazoa; phylum Chordata; class Aves; order Bucerotiformes; family Bucerotidae; genus Buceros; species Buceros rhinoceros. The sequence continues at coordinate 19,331 of NW_010403130.1, read as the reverse complement.
TTCTGTGACAGCCCACAGGGGCCTGAAAAAGGTAAGGGTAAGAACCGGCCCAGCTGGTGGCTTCTTGCCCATTTCCTTTTTTCGGTCATGGCCTTCTCTTCCTCGTTTGCTGGATTCCACTTGCATGCTGTTTGAAGTAATAGAGGAGCAATGAAACATTGGAGAATTAACTCCTGATGTGGTGATTTTTTTTTTCCTGAGAATTTTATATAGAGGTGTTTTTATGTATCGTGCTGCGGTTGTTTTCTGGTGTATTCAGCTTTTTTTCTTTGATTTGACAACAGTAGAGTACTCACATTTCCAGAACAAGAAGTTGTCATTACAGGCTATGCGTTATTTTCAGAATCTCAGCTCATAACCATCACCAAATGGAGCAGGAATCTAAAATAATAAATGCAGTAATGAATGGAGCAGAATATAAAGTGTGCTGAAAAGCAAAAATTAAATGCAGATTTATTATAATTTATCTCAACAGGAAAATGGTCAACAACAGGGCTTGGGGAAGTGTTTGCACCAGATCGCGATGACTGGGACAATAAAACATTCCTCTCTGAAGAAAAACTGCTCAAGTGAGGATTGTATTTGTGTCAAAATGAGTAATATTTGTGCTTCTCTAATTATTTTACTCACTGTGTATTTCTGTCTGGTCAGGATGTGCATAAAGCCAGGGTTACTGAGTATATTAAGGAATGTACGTTCTGAATGCTCTTTTTCTTTTTTTATTGGGTAGCTAGGTTAAGACATTAATGGATGAAATATTTTTTCCAAGAAAATGCAGGATTACACTGTGATGTTGGTTTTTAATCAGATGTCATAATTAATTTATTTAAAAGTATGCATTCTGTAAGATCCAATTTAAAAATAGGCAGAGTTTTCAATACTTGCTCTCAAATGTTAGTTGATGGAATACAACTTCCAAATTTAAAAGGGCAGAATTTAATAATTTCATCAAAAGTGGAAGGGAATTTGGTGATCTTCTTTGATGGCTAAATTTACAATTGCATGCGAAAACCAGGACTTAGATTAGTGGAGTTTTATCTGTTAATTGAAATGTTGAATTGGATCCTTAATTCCTACTTACATGTTATTTGTTTATACCACAAGGTGAAATGACATATAACGTAACTGTATGCTGTTCGAAATACAGAAAATGGATGTGGAAATGAATGTGGATTTTTGTCTCTGCTGTAAATAAGAGTTTAAAAGCTTTATGTAGCCCAAAATGTAAAACTGACTCTCTTACCATCAGCAGCCCCTGGGCCTGTTTCCATATTAAGAGGTTACTGTTCCATAATAGGGGGCATGGGATGTTTCCATAATTACTGATTACTGTCTCTCTGAGGTGGCAAATGAAGATGTTATCAGAGATTTCATACAGACCTTATCCTGTTCCAGGAGGATAAATGAGAATCTGGAATGACTTTGTGTGCTTCTGTCACGTTCTGTTACTGACCTCGTGGCCCTGCCCATGATGACTCCGTTGAACCCCTACACACCAAGCTACACGCTGCTCTAATTCCAGCAGGGGAAAGTCTGAGGATTTCAGAGTGGCAGAAACTCTCTTTTAAAGCTCTGCAGATTGTCATTTCTGAATTAAGGTCTTTCTGGTGCTTTTCTGAGGTAGTTCACTAATTCCCAGAAATTTTGATCCTGTAACCTTCTTCGTAACATTTAAGGCCTTCTGAATTATGTTAGTGAATAAAGTGCTCAATTTTGATTTATTGAGATTTCCTAATTGAAGGTTTATGTCTAGGTTTTTTAGGTTAAATCAGAGGACTGGTTCTTTGATGATGGTGGATAACACTCCTCAAGGAATATACAACTTAAAAGTTAGAGTTTCTGATGGAGTTTGTCCTGATGTTATATCTACAGTACAAATCCATGTCAAAGAGCTGGAAAATGAAACCATACAAAACTCAGCCACTGTGCGTCTGTCAGGTTAGTTTTATTTGCTGCTTATTTAACTGAATGATTATGTGATGTAGGTGTTATTACATCAATACTTGATTTACTAATTGGTTCTGGTATGCAGTCTAATTATTTATTTGCTAAATAAGCAGTAAATTCAGAAATTATCCTGCGGTCTCCCAGTATTTCATGTTTATCTATTTTTGAATCCCATACTCAGGTGTCACAGCAGAGGAGTTCATAAGGAGAGATGAACTCGGCAAAACGAGACATGACAAGTTCAAGGAATTGCTAGCAAAAATGTTACCTACTAAGCTCAGTGATATCATTGTCTTCGGTGTGAGGAACATTGATGGAAAACAGACAGATGTAAGATTTGCAGTCTGTGATGGCTCGACATATTACAGACCTGAGAAACTGCACGCTGAGATGGCAGCATTTAAAAATGAGGTATATTCTCTGGGGTTATCGTGTATCTATGTGATTCACCAAAATGCTGGGTTTCTGGGGTATTTATTCTAAACCTCAGGGGAAGAATATGCTGGATCTACAGAAAAGGTGTTTTTGCTCAGGAGAAAACCACTTGTCGAGCAAGTGCTCGATTCAAGCTTTCTCCCTTCTTATAACCAGACATGTAGTTGTTATATGGTTGTACTAACTTCTGATTCAATAAACATAACCTCTTTTTAGTCGCAGAAAGATGGCTCTGCATTCTCATCATGGTACAGTTGCCTGTGTTTTCTCCAGCCCATCATTTAACTCACCAAAGAACAACCTTAAATACACAGTGACACCCTCCCCCAACTTTTTTTACCTTTGTAAGAGGAAAACAGTTTCTGAGTGCAAGATATTTTCTTCCCCTTCCTGCTGTTTCCTAACGGTCCTGTGCTCTTACCGGATCCTGTATGCCTTTTAACTCGGTTACCCAGACACAGTCTGTCTTGGCCCTGCTTTCATTTTTTGTAATCCTCCAGATTTCGGCTTTGCTGAAGTCCCGCAGGTGAATAGACGCTAAAACTGCTGCCTTACACAACAGCAAGATGCCACTGCTTGGCTAGTAACTTGTCCTGGACAAGGCAGCCCTTCCTGACGTGCCATTGTGGCTGTGGGGGCCTCTTCGGGCTTAATACGTGGTACATCTTGTGGAGGATTTTTCCCAGAGAGAAAACAGCACTTCGCAGTTGTGGGAATTTGGTAGCGTCTGCCTGATTCTGAGAACCAAACAGGAATATCTTAACACCTGCCTACATCTTCCTGTGTTTTAAATAGCTGTGAGGATTATGAGACTCTTCAGAGTGACCAAGTAGGAAATACCAGAGATGCTGTTCATGAAGCATAACAACTGCTTCTTTTGCATATTTATTGAATTACTGCAGCAATAATACAGAAAATCTCAGAGATTTAAAATATTCTGTGCCATAATATGTGGCAGGTGAATTCATCAAAGTGGTAACAAGGGGATTGCCTCACATATTTTAATGAAAAAATATGTTTGTATTAATTATATGTCAACTTTCAATATTTAATGAATAACTCAGTGAATAATCACCAGAAGTTTACAGAAAACCAATCATCACTGGAGAATTTTACCAGTAATTTTCATACATCTGTGTAACTATAAATGTAGAAAATAAGTAATTAGCACTGGAAGTATTCACTGAATTGCTAAATAAATGATATGCTTGCATCACTTCCTTGGGATATAACTTTACAATAACTATTTTTATTTAGCAGAAAAATAATCCATCCAAGTACTGTAAAGGAGCCAAAGTTGTTGATACACACTGGGTTTTTCTGTAACAGCATTACACAGCTGCCTAACGTGCACTGTAGACTCTCCACTAACAGTGATAGATGTGGGCAGCAGACAGGAAAGTGTATTGACAGGATGCATCACATCATTTAAAAAAATATATTTTATGCCTTTGGGGACATGTGTTTCAATGCTTGTTATGATATTTGAGGATACACCAACGATTGTAAAGGTCAAAGTTCTTACACTGGTGAATTGAGATGACTGCACAAGTAAAAAAAAAAGGCACTTTAGTGTATGTGTATTTGTTTTGATCTTTTAAAAGCTTATTTTTAAAGATATTTGTCATACATTTTATCACTGGAAAAAAATTCATGTTAAATGCATAGGTGAGAGCAGTCTAAGACTGATCTAATATTGTTAGATTTACATTTGTATACCTTGGTGTCTACCACTGCGAGAGTGTCTACCACTCTTGTGTTCAGGTCTGGGCATTAAATACAAATTATTTTGCTGTATTTGACTCGGCAAATAACAAATCAAATTCTGAAGCTTTAGAGGCACCTGTGGAAAATCCCCAAACAAGTAGAAGGAAGAAATCTGTTGGGCCAAGGATAGCTCATCCAGTGCGTAGGCTTCTGGCTGAAGTACGAAAGGTCTGAAACGATGGCAGCCCCGTTCCTGTCCTCAGGTGTTCCGTGAACAGCTTGCTGCCCGCCCTTGTGCTTCCTGCTAGTTCTTGCCCGGTCTGTCTGGGTTAGACGTGGTGAACTGCGGAGACACTATTCCTGTGTTACAAGACATACACATACGCAGTGAGGCTCTTCTCTTGATTTGGGTGTTTGGGCTTTCAGGTGCAACCCCAGTTCGTGATAAAAGCAATGAGCTGGCAGAGGTCAGTGTAGAACAGAGTTACAGTATCCAGTGTGCTGAACTGACTGCACTCTGTTTCAGACAGTTCAACAGTAAGCGTAAGGTTAGGGGACATCAGAATTAGTAGACCGAATCTTAACTGCTACAGAGTTGTTTTGTCAGGCCGCTGTCTGTGGGTGATTGTTGAATGCGGCTCAGCCCTGCGTTTCCCCGTGTCTGTACCCTTCTGTGTGAGAAAAGATGAGAAATGATAACTGGGTATAGCTCACAAGGAGGAGTTAGCTCATGTCCTGGCATGAGCTAAAACATGCCTGTGGCTATCAGGGTGCAGGTAAGCGTGACACAGACGACACGGTTTGGAAGGTGGAGTGCCACTGTCACTGCTGTCTGTGGTCCTTGGAGCAGTTTTAGTAGGCCAGTACAGATTTCACGTGTTCACAGTCAGTCGATGTCAGTGATAAGTTTTTAGGAAATACTGCTACTGTGATTTTATTCAAATTTCACCTGTATTTGTCAAATCATTTGGCTTGCCTGCACAGTCGGGGATGTTACTGATTAATATTCAAGAAACTACAGCAATCCATTAAGTCTATGATGGCTTAGATTTTTCAGAAATTGAGTAGGTAAAAGCATTCATGAGGACGAGGCTGGTGATGTGTTAAACTGTATTTTCTCTTAGATCCAGTCAGCTTTACAATTGAACATTTCACAGATCGATGTAGATGAATGTAGGAGCGCAAACTGTAGTGAGGGCAGTGGTTGTACAAACTACCTCACTGTGAATGACATCCCGGCAGTGATGGATACTGGAAGCGTGTCCTTTGTCTCGGTAACCACCACCGTCAACGCGGTCTGCGCCTGCTCAGCTAGGGACCGAGTTCACCAGCCCTGCTCCTCCTACCCTCGAAGCCCTTGTCTCAATGGTGGGATGTGTATTGACACTTTGAATGGTTACAGGTGAGGAAACTTGTATGGCAGATTCTCTCCTTTTTTTTTTTTTTTCCTGTGTGTGCTGATTTTAAAGCGTCAAGTGGAGCTTCCAAGACAGAGATCTAAAAAAATCATAAATGTGCTTTTGACTGAAGGAAAAACAAAACCTGTGAATGCGCTTGAGTGTAAAGGTAATGACAGCAGGGTCTTTGCTAATGGTGCTGTAGTACTGAAAGTGGTGGAGATGTTTGTGAGAAAGAAAACCTTGGGGAAGAAACAACGGTGTAATTAACGTGTCATTTAAGAGCACCTAATTGAGTATGAAGGAATGGGAACTCTGCTCTCTTTGGTGGTGGTTTGGGTTTTTTTTTTCCTTTTTCCAGAAGAGTAATAATAAAAGTGAATGTCAGAGGTAGCAACAGAGATGTGGGGAGAGTGAAATGTAATTTAAACAATGGGTAATAAGGAGCTTAGAAAACATTAACAGGAAACCTGCTTTATTGTAGCATCACAGTATTTTCCCTGAGTTTTCTCTAAAAAATGGGTCAATTGGTGTTTGGTGTTCTTTGTAACTTACTCTGGGTTATAATTCATTGTTCTAAGTAATATGGCCCCCAAAATAATCTGTTGCGTGTAAAACAACAGCAAAAATGTTGAACGTTGGGATGTTTTGACCATTTCTCGTGTTCGTGCTTTTTCAGATGTCTTTGTCCTTCCTCGTTTCATGGACCAGACTGCCAGCAGACTAAGCACAGTTTCCATGGAAATGGTTATGCATGGTTTCGTCCCATCAGGCCTTGTTTTGAAAGCTCCCTCTCCCTAGAGTTTATTACTGCGGTTCCAGATGGACTTTTACTCTACAGTGGTCCTTTATCATATCCAGAACCTGGGAGCACAGAAAACTTCATTGCAATAGGTACTTCTGCAAAAGCGTGTGGGAAAAAAATTAGATGTCAGAAAACCCCAGTGTAGTAGTACTTAGGAGTGTGAATTCTGTCTTTCTATCTTAGGAGATAATTTATTTTCTGGTTGGAAAATATTTTGAAACATTTCCTAATAGGTCTTTCTTCTTTGATGTCTATTTTTGTAGACTGCACTTAAGCCTTTAGGTCCGTCACAGGATTGTAGAAATCAAGGGAAGAGAAAATAGACAGATTGATACATTTAAAAAAATAACCCCCCTAGGAAAACTGGAGTGCTATAAAGGAATCTAGGTACTTTGAAGATAGATATTACATGATTAATGCAGTCTTAGGCACATGTCATTCTTATCTAGTTTGGTGAGAAAAGAAATCCACTTAAACTGCTTCCAGTCTCGGGGCATTTTTGCTCTTTTTTAAAGCAGGCGATGATTTGATGGATGAATGCAGCAGCAGCGTGCCACTGTAGGGA
>NW_010403130.1:9904-12392 GCF_000710305.1 Buceros rhinoceros silvestris | reverse complement strand
AGGGAAATGGATATGCCAGTAGAACTCATTGCTTTATGTTGACACATACTTAAAAGGTTACTACTGTGATTTTTCGTGAGTGAGTATACAAGATGCACAGTATGGTCAGCATTTTCCTAATTAATTGAAAGGTAATGTTGTATGTGGTTAGTCATTTACCTCTGCTTTGCTTACTTTGCAGTTACTTGTAAATCTCAGTTAGAAGATGGGAGAGAGTAAAACCTGCATGTGTTAATTTTTGAGCGTTTATAAAACTTCAGATTGCTTATCAGGAATTAGTTTCACTGGTTTGACAGAGAAGTGGCACAATCTAAAGTACAAAAATAAATACATTTAATGAGTATTTCTGCGTAATAGAAGTAATAGGATATGATTCTAGTTATTTCTGTTATTTCCCATTTTACATGACTAGCAATAACCATGAAATCAGCACATTCTCTAACATATGCTAACGTACCCCAAATGGAAAGGGTTTTGTAGCTGAGTTTAATTTCTTGTCCATGTGGTATTAGAACTCTCCAGTGGTATTCCTGTGCTGAAGATGAGCCATGGCTCAGGTTTTGTGATGCTGCAGTTTCCAAGTCACCTGAATGTAGCAGACAAAAAATGGCATCAACTAGAAGTCAGAACCAGTGGCCAGGTCAGTTACTTGATTTTTTTTTTTTTCCTTCCACATCAGAATATTTGTATTTCCAATAACATTTACCTGTGCAGAAACAGGGGGGTAGAAAAAACAGACTGGGTAGTTTTAAGAATTACTCTAACTGTGCTTGTTGATCTGATGAATAATAGAAATTTTGGGGGGAAGGAATTGTCAGTTAAAAACCTACCTACGTGGTATTCTAGGATCAGAGGAGTATTTTTCCTCTTTTCTAAGCTTTGCAGCACATGTGGAACGTACATAAAGGCTTAGTTCTAAGTTGCACACTCGGTGTACGCATCTGGACACCAAAATCAATTACCTGTGTTCAAAAAGCAGGTAATTATTTATTTGCAGATGCAGTAGCAGTTTTTGTGGAAGTGGTTAAATTACTCAGAACCATAAATTAAATGCAGGGTTAAGTCCCTTCTGTTAAATGATTCCATTTTGGCTTTACTGGTTATTGCAAGATGGAAGACAGAACAGGGAAAAAAAACCCAACCCGTTTTGCTTGATGGTGTGCAAAAAGGAAGAGATGAGAATTTGATTCAACTTGTTTATTGAATTTTACAGAAATTGTTAATGTAGTAATCCTGTGCTTTGGTGCAGGATGTGCGGTTCATTTTGGATCACTGCAGTGCAGCTGTTGTCTCAGAGATAGAAGGAGTAGGCAAGTGGCTGTCCACTGAAGATCGTACAAATTGTGAAGTCTTCGGGTCTGTTCCACAAAGAGCAAGGTACATTTCTGGAGATTTGCTGAAAGACAATTTGTTCTAAGGCCTTTGAACAGTTTACCTATCGAATTGAAGCCAAGTTATTAATGGCTGGGAGCATAAAAACATTTGTTTTTCTCTAGGAGCTTCTGGGCCAAGTCTGGACCTTAAAGCACTAAACAAACTTTGAGGAATCAGTCTTCCTCCAAGTAGTGTTGCTGTAGTAAATGACAACCCCAGGACACTCGGTGGGCTAATACTGGAGCTGTTGCGGGTACTGTGTGCCGTCCCTTACCCACAGGATTTCTCTCGCTTAGTTTGTCAAGTCACTAAGGCTGTTCTTGAAAACCTCATGAAATTAGGCCAGTTGACTTTTTAATGGCGGTAACTCTGGATCCTCAACCAATCTTACTATCTGATTGGTCTAAGTCTGAGGGTTGCTGATATGGTTGGTCAGACCTTAGCCTCAGTTAAAACTGAAAAGTTGAACAATCTCATTCAAAGAGCAGTTATTTCATTCAAGAAGAAGGATGTGTTCAGCTGCGATGCGCAAGGGTTTCGGTTCAGTGAAATGCGGTCCTTTGGACCGGTGCTTATTGCTCTCGCTGATGACCCCCGTATGTTGGAGGGCATGCCTTGGAATTAAAAATGATCTCGGCAAAGTGAAAATAGGACCTGGGAATACGCTGTATTTTTCCACTATGACAAAGGGCCAGGTACTGCGTGTGGGCAGAAATAACCATCCTCAAGCTGAGAGAAGCTAAGTATCGGTTAAAGATGCGGGGTCTAGTCAGGAAGTGTGGCAGCAATGACAGACGAACCTGAAAAAGGCAAGCACTGCACAGCAGCACCTCAGCGTGGTGAGACATGACGAGTCATCTTTCCGCTCTGGGTAGTGCCGTTGGGTCTCAGCTGGAGTGCTGGGTCCAGTGCACCACGGTGAAGGACAGATGTGCACCACCCGGGTACAGTCCGGAGAAGAGCAGTGAGTGTAATCAGCTTGCCTTGAGAATTGAGGTCACTTAACTGAAAGAAGGGAAAACTGAGGAGAGATACGATAAGTCTCAGTGTACATAAAAGAATGCCACAAAGAGGATTTGGACAATCTGTTCTGTACAGGGCCTTAAGTTTATAT
>NW_010403130.1:3162-9806 GCF_000710305.1 Buceros rhinoceros silvestris | reverse complement strand
GAAACCTTTGTTTGTACTAATAAAGATACTCGAGCTGTGGAATAGGTAGACCCAGCAAGTGTGCTGGTTAGCATTGGTACAGGCCTTGTCAGCAGGTGCATGGAGCCCTCCTGGTCATGAAAGGAGCACACAAAAAAGGGAAAAATGTAAGAAAAGCTGAAAACAAAAAAAAGGAGTTGATAACTCAGGAAAAAAGAAACTTGGTATATCTGGAATTCTTTGTCTCCGATGACTGGGAGATAGTGCAGAGCCGGGATATGTGTTCTGTACCTTGTAGACCACATGGACCAAACTCTGAGGATTCTGGCTTTTATCATACAAACCAGTCTTTGTTGCAGTGTTCCTACAGCTTAGGGTGAATGAGCACACACAGAAGCACTTGAAGGAGAATACAGTGTTTAGAACACGACAGCTGTTCCCGACTGGAACACAAATACACCTGAACTGTAATAGTGTCCCACAGTTAAACTCCCAATAGGCTTCACTGCCACGTTTAAAAAATAAAGTACTCTTTATTTTAAAGGGCCAGCTTCTGCTCCCTGGCTGACTGTGTTCCAGAGAAAGAAGATAAAATAGTTGCATTCTTTTGCTGCTGTGTAAAGTCTCTGTTATTTGGAAATCATCACAGACGTTTATCTGCCTTATTGTATAATACCTGTGTGGGAAGGGAAATTCACATCTCTTTTCATTACTCATATAATTTTTAAAGGTATTTGAATGTGAACCATGTTCTGCAGCTGGGTGGTGTGAAAGAATCGTTACCGTATTCCTACCCACAACTGCAACACAAACACTTTTCTGGTTGTTTGCGCAATTTCATCTTGGATACTGAGGTAAGAGAAGGGTAACATTTTGCTTTAGTAAAGGAGTAAACTTCATTAAATTTTTGGGAGATTTGTATTATACCTGAAACTTCTGCTTCCATCATCTATTCGATGCCTGTATGTGCCAGTGTAAAATAGAAGAAAATTCTGTATTTTTCTGTTATAGTTAGAATTAACTATCTAGAAAAGTTATTTCTCAGTTGCAGACAGATGTATTTGCAAAACTATGCCTTTGTTTATCTGTCTGAAGACAACCTGCAGCTGTCTTCCAAGCCTTGGGCATTCAGGGAACTTGTGAATGGCAATTGTATAATGGTATATTTATGCCAGCTCTCTGCTTTGCTTGGAAATGTTACGGCCTTTTTGCTTTCATAGTCAGTTGAGTTTATTCAGAGGCAAAACACGGTCTTGATAAGCTGAAATCTGAATGTCAAAAAGCAAACTTAGCATCTTAGGCAGTGCAGATGAAGAACAGTTACTTGGCGTAGCTATTTCTGTTTAAAAATAAAGTGTGTTTCTTAAATAACATTTTGGTGTCATACAATTTTCTCTTGAAGGTGTATGACCTTCAGTCTCCTGCAGAGTCCCAGAACAGCTTCCCTGGCTGCATACTTACCGATGGGAGCTGTGAGACCATGGGGTCGTCTTCCTGTGGTGTTCACGGAAAGTGTCTTGGAGACTGGGGCTCATTTGCTTGTCATTGTTTGCCGGGTTACTATGGCTATCGGTGCGATAAAGGTGAAGTCTTTTTTTCTGTTATGTTATTGATAGGCTGGTAGGTTTTACAGTGCAGAAAACATACAATGTTTGCAGGTAGTGCTGCTGAGGTGGTTTCTGATGTTTGCGTGGTGTAAAGCCATGTTTCAGTGCAGTTGCCTGTGACCTTTAAGAATGTGTTTTCTAATTCCCTTTGAGAAATAGCTTTCTCAAGATCAGATAATTTCTTTAGTCCTGAGAGTGTTTGTGCAGTAACTGTATAATGGAGACTGCATGACAGAAGAATTGTGAGCAAAATTATTTGTTCTCATCACAGTTTTTTGAATTTGCATCTGTTTACACAGAAATATCTAATAACCTAAAACTTAAATGTGAGTGTGCCAGTACCACTTAGCATGCAGAGTTGGAACTGCACAACAGGAACTGGAAATCACTGCTCTGTTGGTGTCTGGAAGAGGCTCCATTGGCTTAGCAATCTGTGCTTTCAGTGTAGGAGTAGGAGCTTTTCTTCAGCCCTCATGGAACCAAAGTTTGCAGCACAAAGACAACCATCAAATGGCAGGTTGTGAAAATTGATTGTGGTACCTAATACTCTGTCTGCAGTCTCTTCTTTTTTCTTGGTCAGTGCTTTCTCAACTGTTGTGCTGTGTGAGCATTGTAAGGAGAAGCTTTAGCAGGATAGTCTGGAGGGAGATTACCTCTGTACAGGGGAGGATGAAGTGAGAGAGTGAATGGGGAACTTGTGGAAATAGATAAAGGGACTCGTCCAAAAGACAGGTTATGTCTCTTGGATCCGTCCTGTGCATTACAATTTTTTTTTTTTACTTTCAAGTCTTACCATGAAAATAATGGAAACAATAATACTTCTTCCTAGAAGGTGTTTTAAAGGTCTTTATCCTGTCTTTTTAGTTGCCAAAGAATATACATTTGGATCCGTCCTGTGCATTACAATTTTTTTTTTTTTTACTTTCAAGTCTTACCATGAAAATAATGGAAACAATAATACTTCTTCCTAGAAGGTGTTTTAAAGGTCTTTATCCTGTCTTTTTAGTTGCCAAAGAATATACATTTGGGCCAGGAAGTCATATTCGCTATCAGCTTCCTATCAGTGTGCCTGCCCGTAGAACACTGTTTGAAGTCGTGATTAGGACACGGCAGACTGACGGTGTCATCGCGAGCATGTTGTCTCGAAGTAAGGATGAACACATCACCCTACAGGTGAGCAAGGCATTAATAGCATGATGTTAAATCAATGCCAGTGATACTTAGTCCAGAAGACATTAGCTTAAGAGTTGGAAATAGAACCGGAAACCTTACACTAAGCACAAAAACTTTGGAATTTGTTTTACGGACACTTAGAGATCTGATCCTTCACTGAAGACGTTGACTGCACAACCATGGTATCCTGTTGGATTTCAGAGGAATTTTTTGCCGGTTACAGTGAAGTATGGTTTGCTGTACAGATTAGTAGGAGTGTCTGCCCTGGTGTCCTGTTCAGATGTGGTCTCACGTGGCTGATACTGCGTAGTTCAGACCCTGCCAAGAACGGTGTCTGCAGCAGTTCTAAAGATGTCGGACTCTTAAAATGGCAACCCGTTCGTTTTATACGTACCGCTGAATGAGTCGCCTCTTCAGCCAGGCTGGCCTGAGCTGTCAGCGTAGAAGTGATACACCAGATTCTCAGTCACTTAAAGAACGTCATAAATTTGCCCAGGAGAAAAGGGTAAAATTACTCTGAGTGAGTGACATACAACTGTGAGTACACTGCTACCAGCATTTAGATTGTCTAGGTCAGTAGCACCTGAAGTATCTTCATATTATGCTGTATGTGCAGTGTAAACATACCCTAAATTTAAATGCTTTAAGATTGGTGATCATGTACAAGTCTTAGTTCAAGTAATGTCACAGTTACAGATCAATACAAAATGTCAGGTGATGACTTTTTTTTTTCTTACTACTTTATTATTCACAAGGTTGTTGGGGGATTCTTAGTGGTCTCATATAATCTGGGTGATGGAGACTACTCTGTAAGCCTGCCTTCCTACCACATTGATAATGGTGAATGGCATCACGTCACACTGGAGAGAAATGAAAATGAATTTACTCTTCGCCTTTATGAAGGAGGTGGGAGGAGAGAAATTCTGAAAGCAGCAGGAGTATACAAAGAGATTGTGATTGACCCCAGCAGCTTGGTCCTTGGAAACACCTACCCGTTCAATCAAAACAGAAGTTTTCAAGGTGAGGAGTTCTTGATCTCACTGTTCAGAATATAGATGTGTGAAAAGGAAGATTTATTGGTACTACATGGGCATATTGTGAGAAGCTTTCTTGTTTATGTGGAGCCCGAAGTAAACAGATTTCTTGCATGACACCTTGCAAAAGGGACAAATAAACTGTTCTGACTAGGAAGAAGGTACAGAGGGAAATTTTGTGCCAATGCTGTTAGCTACTGGACTTGGAACAAAGATGGTAACCTCTTCACAGAACTCTGTGTAGAGTATTTATCCAGAATTGTTTTGGTTGGAAGAGACCTTTAAGATCATCAAGTCCAACTGTTAAACAAGTGCTGCCAGGTCACCACTAAACCATGTCCCACAGCACCACATCTACAGGTCTCTTAAATACTTCCAGGGGTGGTGACTCCAGCATGTCCCTGGGCAGCCTGTTAAAGGGAGAGCCACAGGCTTCTCCCAGGTGGACTGTGGATGGCTCATGGCACTAGACACGCAGAACTGGTTCATTGCACGGTTCTGTCCGGTCCATTTGGCAGCTCTCCTTCCCTACCAAATACAGCCGTTCCCTATGGGGAAAGGAATATTTCCTTTTCAGATGTGCATTGCATAGCACCCAGCGAACTCCAGTTTATTGTCTTCCTGCACTGCCTTTGTATTACTGGATTTTACAGTCACTCTGTTGATGCATTAATGAAAATTAATGTGTCCCAGTAACTACAGTTTATGCTGAGAACTAGGGACAGTGTTTTCAGGTTTTATTTATGGGAATAATATTATTTGTTTTTAAGTAAGTAGATTGAAGGAGTCAAAGATAATTTTAATTAGGACAATTAATGTTGCTGTTAAGCAGTGGAATCTTTAAGGGCTTTGAGCTTACAAATTATATTTAATTGTTCAAGATATATGCCTTTATGCTCTCATGCAGACAAAATTAATGCCACACATCTTCAGTACAGATCTTCTATCAGTGACCCAAGGCTGTTTCACCATTATTTGCTCTTCTCTAAAGTTAAGCTGGAAACTACAATTAAAAATCAGCCAAACACAATTTGTTGTGGTACACATTGAAGAATAGAACAGATTTTCCACAATATTTGAACTTCTCTGTTGAAATCGCAGTGAAGGGTTATGTTCCCGTGTCTCGAACACGAGCAGATAGGGGCCTACAGCAGCACTTGGTTCCTGTGGAAGACACTGGGAATCTTGATGAAAACTTTTAACAAATGCAGTTGAAAAATGGAAAACAGTGCTATGAAAGTTTAGGTTAACTCAGTCCTAGGTTTAAACTCTGGTAGCTGGGTCCTTTGTTAAACATAAACTGCCAAATCTTACAGCTGCTTCCTGTCATTTTTGCTGAATGCTTCTTAAGACAGTCTCTTTGTCCCTTGCCTCAGGATGTATGAAGGATGTCAGATTTAATAACTACAGGATCCCCCTGGACACTCACGTGAAGGAGCTGGTGTCAGTATTAAGTGCCCAAGGCATCAAAGAAGGCTGCTCTTCAGAGGCTTGTAGGAGTAACCCTTGTAACCAGGAATTTGTTTGTATCGATTTGTGGATGATGCATGAATGCAGGTAATTGGTGGACATAAAAGCACAAACCCCTCCAGATTCAGGTGGGCAGGGTGGGTGCTGAAGTGTGCAACTCGAAGGCTGCCACGGGCAATCTCATCAAATCAGTTGCAGCACAGTGAACCACTGAGCTAGAGGCCCACACAGGCATCAGGTTACTCAGGGAACACTGTCCTTGCAGGTACTGCCCTTAACTGATGTAAATCAGCACTCCTCCATGGATTCTGTAACGACTGTGCCTGCTTGTCTGAATTGAAAACGTTTAAGGAATAGCACCCAGTGCAGCATGTTTGTGAACCCTGAAAACCAGGAGAAGAGGGTGTGTTAGCTGGAGTGGAGCAGAACGCGCATGTGGCTGGCTGTCTTGGGGAGCTCCTGCGTGCAAATGTAGACGTGTTTTCTTTTGTTAGTGTCTGACTTCTTACGCTCTCCCAAGCTGAGACCCCTGTTCCCTTACAGGCCACTCCAGTTGCGTTCGGAGCGTCGCACCATTAAGCCCAGAGCTCTTGTGTGTGGCTGGGGCTGAGCTTAGGACAACACTAATTCAAGTTAGTTGTGCTGTGAAAACGTGCACTTTTAGCATTATTGACCTTAAGCATTACTGTCTGCACAAACGGAGTTTTTTGGAGGTGTATTTTTTTCTGGAAGTTCTCTGTGGTGGAAACACAGCGAACATAGCGTAGCCTGTCCTGCCCAGACAGAACTGCAGGCCCTAATCAGATGTTTTTCACATGGGTCATCTTGCAGAAGCCAGTGGAACTACCCAGAGGTCTGACAGCAGAAGTTGTGTATGATTGCTTTAGAAAAGCTGCGCTCCTGGAACTCTTCTAAGTAACTTCCTTCCAGTAGCTATGTCAGAAACTATAGGGAGTGTCATCAAAGACTGCCTTGAAATCTTAGATGCTGTCTTTCATGCCTGCTTTTCTCAAAGTTTAATGGTTTCATTTTGCCTTCCTCTTTTCAGTTGCCCTCCAGGACACGTGCTCATGGAGAATGCCACCGGTAGACAGTGTGTCTACACTGCATGTGCTAAAAGGCCCTGTAACTATGGTACCTGCATCTCACGGTCACCAAGCAAGTTCGAGTGTCACTGCCCTGACGGCTTTACGGGACGTAACTGTGAAATCACCCTGGCGATCTTTCACAAGGATACGGGCCTGAGCTTTAGCTCCATGTTTGCCATCTGTGTTTGCTTTTTGGCACTGTTAGGTAGTTATGGCAACTACGTCTTGTATTACCTTTGGTGAACTCATTTTCCCATCTTGTCCTGAATAGCCATCATCTCATCCTCCTGCTG
>NW_010403130.1:0-3080 GCF_000710305.1 Buceros rhinoceros silvestris | reverse complement strand
GAAAAGCTCAGCTTCCTAATGGAGACTTGACTCTGCCTTCATTTCCTTGCCATGGTCTCAGCTCTATCGGTGGCGCGTTTGTCATTCCTGTGTGCATATATTGCTAAGCGAATCAACGTTTGTGAGCTATGGAAAGTCTTTGCAGTTTTGTCTTCTGCACAGTTTTACTTCTTGGCTAGGGAACTGTTCTGATGCAAAATTGCACGCAAATTCAATTGAATGGCTAGAGTGGAAATTGCTACCAGATCAGCGTTGTATAAAATACTGCTGGGCATGAAACAGATATTTCAGTCTAGGAGAAATGGACTGTCCGATAGGAACACACTCGGTCAGACAGGAGCAGCGTCCTGCCTCTTCCCAGCTGCGTCACAGCTCCTAGCAGCTGCTTTTGGCTTCATCAGCCGTTTCTGGTGTAGGCGTTGGGTCTCAAAAAGATGAGGAAAGACAAAGAAGGATCTCACTAGTGAGGAAGGATCACATCTTTGGGTCCTTCTTGTTTATTCAAGTGTCTTGAAAGTTTACCTGAGTAAAGACAAAGGATTTTTCTCTTGTACAGTGTTAAGTTTGTTCAGAAGTCATAGTAAGGGCACGGACATGTGTTGTGGACTGTTCTGAATCCATCTGTGTAGCTCCTGAAATACGATCATTTTCCCCAGCTCTTCTAGGTACTGTGTTTGCCATGCACATATGAACAGCACATCACGTGGGAAGCTGACTGGTTTCACAGCTTTTGGAATCCACCTAGCCGAGGTTGATAATAGGTCATCACGTTAAAGGAGGGTTTGTGCTGCACCAGAGCAGTTTCATTGTGAGCTGACTTTGTGTTGCTGCCTGGGTTTGACTGAAGCTGACTGAAAAAACAGCAGCAGCTTTTAGCTATCACTCCTGCTACTCTTTCAGGTCTAAATCATGAGTAAGAGTCAGTTGGTTTTAGCCCAGCGGCATGCACTGTTGTGAATTTTTAGTAGATGGGGTTAACAACGGTATTATCACACAGCTGTAACTTTTGTTAGGAGAATTTTTAATAAAATTCCTTATTCTCAAGATTTCAGATGCCCTTTCTCTTACACAGCTTCTAGAAGGAAGAAATGTGCTTAAAAGTGATTAAGTGACGTAACTTTATCTAAGTTTCCAAGAGATCAGAAAAGCTGCTTTTCTGACACCTGATCACGTCTTTTACATTCAAATGCTGAACTGTTCTGCGAGGAAATCTATACCAGACTGGTTCAGTATATAGGAACCGTCCCTAGCCCTGCCTGCCAGGAGGGACCCTCAGCCCGCGTTGTTCAGGTAAAGACACAGTGGTACTTCGGAGCCTGCCGCTGCCCTAAGACGACCGCTGTGGCTCAAAGCCAGTAAGCTCCATAGGATGCTTTTAGTGACAGCACTGTTCAGTGACAGCTCCGGGTCACAGGAGCGTACGCTCTTGGTATCCGTATTGTGTGGAAGAGACACTTTGTCTTCAGTGGAGGTTCTTTGGATGTACACTCTCCTGGAACTTATCTCCATCTTAACTATTGGCTTTCTACTAGCAGTCACAGGAAAAGAACAGGAGAGATGTAGAACATTAAAAGACTTCTTGAGTATCTAAAAATCAGCCCAGCTGAAAACAAGAAGTGTGTGAAAATCTGTGTGACGCGTTCCGTTAGTTGTGGGAGGAAGCGGTACGCAGACATCTCAGACACTTTGACCCAGCTGCTCCACGCAGCGCCGGCAGAGGCCTCCAGGCGCACCGGTTTCAGTTCCAGGGTCATGGAGGTGCTGCCCCGTAGCGCTGCGCTCTGCTGTGCTGAGACTCTGGAAGAGAGTCCAGCCTCTCTCACGCGCTGCACTGGTAGTTTATGGTAGCCAGTGGTTTGAGGTCTTTCTGCGAGCTTTAGCAGTTTTTATGGAGTTGATAACAGTGGTACACCAGTGTCTGTCTATTTAACGTTCAGTATCTATCTGCTGTTGAAGTTTTACAACTGTCAGTGTGTAAAATGCACCTGAAGATTTGAGAAAAAAGGTTAAGTTTGTGTTTGCTAAGGCAAAATGTGCCTGATTTTCTTTTTTCTAGTAAAAAGTGTAAAAGTAATTTCCTCTTTTGTCTCCTGTCGTCTTGCGGTTCATCTCTGTGTAACTGTATCTGTCACTGTCACACGCTGTTACTGAAGTGCAACTCCTCGGTAGGCATTTCCTCTGACAAGGTTTAACTGGGTACAATAAATATAGTCTCTGAACACCACGTAGGTCATTCACTTCTTTAGCAACTTCTAAGCTGTACTTTAAAGGGTGTTGTAAAATGCTCTTTAAAGCCGTTTTCATCCGTCTTTGATGTTCGCTTGTAACTGCATCAGAGTGGGAATATCAAAGGTGCTGAGAATCCCAGGCCTCGGCCCCGTGGCTCTGAGGGCAGAGCGGTGGTGCTGCAGCGCTCGTGCAGAAAAGCCGTCCAGCGGCTGTAAGTGTTTTACCTGGTGCTGAGCGATGTTTTGTTCCTGTTGTTCACAGCTCTGCTCAGCGCTGTATTCTTGTGGGCTCGCTGGAAGAGTCGGAAAGGTCTGAACGGAGGAGTTTACCATGTATCTGCACATCATGAGGATTTGGAGGACATCAGAGAAAATATCCTCAACTACAATGAAGAAGGTGGTGGGGAACAGGACGAAGTAAGGATCATTGTGTTCTGTTACAATTAAGAGGGGCCTGGTGGCTCACTGTGCTAATGAAAATATGTTTTATGTTTTTCCTTTATACTTGAGGACCGTTGCCTTCGTTCTGCTGCTTCATTGCTGCAACTGGTAGATGAATTATTTGACGAGGGTCATGTACACAAGGGTGCGTGTTTCTTGACCGGAGATAGGTGCCTATCAGTTTCTAATACATCTTAAAGCACGCGTTCCTCTGTGCCTGTTTAACAGTGGGTTTAGCAGTAAGGAACTAATGGCTGGTGGCTTTGGTTTCACGGCTCAGAAGCTGCTGAGGTTCTCGGTGGTAATTACTGCCATAGCACTGAGGGTTTGAAAGAGCCTGACATGATTCTTTATGGCCGGTCTCTTTCTGGAGACTGTTTGTAACAATAGTTCTTCAGACCTAACGTGTTA
>NW_010403129.1:745-1066 GCF_000710305.1 Buceros rhinoceros silvestris | reverse complement strand
CAGCCCCCGCCCTGCCCGCTGCCCTGCTGTCCCCCGGGCCCCCGCGGCGTGGCGACGCGCAGGTCGCTGCTTCCCTGAGCGCACCTGCTCGAGACAGGCAGTAAAAAACCCCCAGTATTTGGTTTCTAAGAGGGAAGGGGTGTGCTGGAAGCAGGGCTGGGAGGCTGGAGGAGGTGGTGCGTGGAATAACTCCGCAATCAAAACTGATTGTGAAGCAGGTATGTTTATTTTCAGCTCTGCAGAGTTGGGTGCAGGGAGGGTCAGGTAGCCTAAAGATGCTTGCACACTAAGCCGCAGCACCGGCTTCTTATTTAAAACACA
>NW_010403128.1:3496-3820 GCF_000710305.1 Buceros rhinoceros silvestris | reverse complement strand
TTGGAGCCCAGTGGTGGCGGAGGATGGAGAATGGAGGAGTTACTTGCTTTTCCCCCCTCCCCAAATCTCTGCGGTTTCCCGGTCATCACAGGTGTGTGAGTGTGTGTGTGGAACACGGCAGCCTGTGTCACGGTGGTGTCACGGTGAGCGAGGACGCTTCTGCCTTCCTCCCCTGACCCCGCCGGAGCAGCCCCAGGGTGGTCTCCTGAGCTCCGGGGCAGGTAACCGGGTGTAGAACGTGGCCCCGGGGTTCTGCACACCCCAGTTGGTGTCAAGAACCCCACGGGGAGGCCAAGGTGGCCCTGGTGCCTCACTGAGCGGAGG
>NW_010403128.1:2630-3206 GCF_000710305.1 Buceros rhinoceros silvestris | reverse complement strand
CGGTGTTTTCACCCGGTGCTGACGTCACCTTCCCACGAGCTTCCCTTTGGCGAACAGAACTCGAGCCCTCCCCAGGGGCTGCCCAGCTCCATCAGAAAGGCAGCAAAATTTGGGGGGGCCCAAAGGTGTGGGGGGCTGCTGGGTCTCATCAAGGCCCCTATGGCTCCTCACCTCCCCAGTATGGCCACCAACATGCTATAGGGGGGGATGGAAGGTGCCACCCCCTGAAGTTGGTGCCTCTTTCTCAAGACCTCGGGGTGACAAGAGTCTTCCGGGGGTGTCGGACACACGGGGTGGCTCCATGGGGGTGCTTGGTCCCCTGGGGGGAGCATTTCCAGTCACCCCCAGTCCCAAAGCCAAGGCGGCGCTGCCCATGGGATGCCAGAAGACAACCCAGCGCTGCCGAGATCTCCAGAGTATGACCGGGGTCATCTCCCCGCCGCGGCCGGTGCCGATAGCAGTCATTCGGCTTTATCAGAGCCGGGACACGGAGCGTGGCCGGAGCAGCCCAGTGGGATGCAGGCGAGGAGCGACACTGGCTGCGGGGGACGGGGACACCCGGGCCGGGGGTGAGGG
>NW_010403128.1:550-2476 GCF_000710305.1 Buceros rhinoceros silvestris | reverse complement strand
CGACGGGGACACCTGGGCGGGGGATGAGGGTCTGAGCTTTTGTGTGTGCAGCCCAGGGTGAAGGGTCGGGTTTAGGCTCTGCTTTTGGTCCCTTTGGGCGCTCAGTGGATGTTGGGAGTGAAGATCTGGAACTGGTGGAGAGCGGGTGGCATACTGGGAGCTCCTGGTCTTCCTAGTGGGAGTCCAGGAGGGCTCCGTCGCCCAGCGCCCGGCTGGAGGAGCAGGACACGGCCTCGTGCTGCCCCAAACCCCCGGATAGGGGCAACTCAGGCCCCAGAGCAGGAGGATTTGGTGGGGCTGGGGCCCAGGCAGCCCCTCACCCTCCAGTTTCCCAGTTATAATGCTCCACTGGTCACTTCCTTGCCACTGGTGCAGGGTTTTAGTGGGAGAACCCCTGTTCCATGCGAAATCTCTCTAATTAGAGCCAGCAAACGAGCAGCCAACAGAACCCCCCCGTCTCCCTGGGTCCTTCGTTAAGGCCGCTGCGACGCTTCCCCCGTTAATTATCACCCCCCCCGCCAGGCTGGGGCCTGCACAGAGATAACGGGCCCTGTGTCTGGCGGCCCCGAAGTTTATTATTTTTCCTTAACGAAGATAAGAGCACGTGGCCTCGGGAGCAGTTAGCGCTTTCGTGGTGCTCTTGCCCGGGTTTTTCCTTCCTCCCGGGAGGTGAAGCTTCAAAACCCTGCAGGGGGGTGTCCCGGGTCACCGGGGCTCTGCCCAGGAAATCGTTCTGACGTGGTCCCAGGGGGTGGTTCTGGAGGTCCAGGGGGTGGTTTTTGAAGTCCCAATGGCATTTCTGGAGGTCTAGGATTAGTTTTGGAGGTCCCAGTGGTGTTTCTGGAGGTCAAGGTGGCATTTCTGGAGGTCTGGGGGGTGTTTCTGATGGTCTGGGGGTGGTCCTGGAGGTTCCAGTGGCACTTGTGGAGGTCCAGAGAGTTGTTCTGGTGGTCTGGGAGTGGTTTTGGAGGTCAAGAAGGCATTTCTGGAGGTCTAGGTCATGGTTTTGGAGGTCCAGAGAGTTGTTCTGGTGGTCTGGGAGTGGTTTTGGAGGTCAAGAAGGCATTTCTGGAGGTCTAGGTCATGGTTTTGGAGGTCCAGAGAGTTGTTCTGGTGGTCTGGGAGTGGTTTTGGAGGTCAAGAAGGCATTTCTGGAGGTCTAGGTCATGGTTTTGGAGGTCCAGAGAGTTGTTCTGGTGGTCTGGGAGTGGTTTTGGAGGTCAAGAAGGCATTTCTGGAGGTCTAGGTCATGGTTTTGGAGGTCCAGAGAGTTGTTCTGGTGGTCTGGGAGTGGTTTTGGAGGTCAAGAAGGCATTTCTGGAGGTCTAGGTCATGGTTTTGGAGGTCCAGAGAGTTGTTCTGGTGGTCTGGGAGTGGTTTTGGAGGTCAAGAAGGCATTTCTGGAGGTCTAGGTCATGGTTTTGGAGGTCCAGAGAGTTGTTCTGGTGGTCTGGGAGTGGTTTTGGAGGTCAAGAAGGCATTTCTGGAGGTCTAGGTCATGGTTTTGGAGGTCCAGAGAGTTGTTCTGGTGGTCTGGGAGTGGTTTTGGAGGTCAAGAAGGCATTTCTGGAGGTCTAGGTCATGGTTTTGGAGGTCAAGGAGGTGTTTCTGGTGGTCTGGGTCATAGTTTCATTCCTGGAGGTCCTGGTGACATTTCTGGAGGCCTGGGTCGTGGTTTGGAGGTCAAGGAGACATTTCTGGAGGTCTGGGTGGTATTTCTGGTGGTCTGGGGGTGGTTCTGGAGGTCCCTGAGGCATTTCTGGAGGTCCAGGCAGTGATTTTGGAGGCTAGGGTGATGGTTTTGGCAGTCAGGTGCTGGTTTTGGCGGTCAGGTGATAGTTCTGGAGGTCCCGGTGACGTTTCCGCAAGTAAAAGCAGTGTTTTTGGCAGCCGGGGTGCATCGGCCCCTGCTCCGGCCGTCGCTTT